>NC_065515.1:5419114-5497763 GCF_006386435.1 Epinephelus moara
CAAGTGGCACTCTAGTTTTGGTGTGTGCCGCCCCCCCCCCCCCCCCCCCCCCTTCCTTTAATGTATCCTCCCTTTTTTTCTTTCTCTCTTCCATCCTCCCATTCTTTCCTTTGCCTCCTACTGCAGTCAGGGATGACGCATCAGTATTGCTGTGGAGCTTACAGGAAGTGTCGTTTTGATAGGCCAGTGGAGAGGCAGCACAGTAGCAGCTCTGACATGCGTATGCATTGCTGAGCCACAGCCAGGGAACACTCGCAGCATTTTGATGACATCACCCACCCCCACACTCTGCTCCCGCCTCCCTCTGTTTGCTGTTGAAACAAGCTCGCTCTCACTCAGAGAGAAAAGAGCAGGCATCAGTAAAAGAACAAGAGCTGGCTGGGAAGAGGAGGGGCTGCTCATGAGCGAATGGAGAGGGAGAGAGCTTTTGGGGGAGGTGGAGGGTAGCTGACAGCGCTAGTGGGCTAGGACTGGCACACACATACACACACAGGAAGAGAAGAGGAGAGGGAATATTGCCGTGCATTGTTAAAGACTTCTGCCGTGTACTGTTTTGCTGCTGTTTCTTCCCTATCTGGAGCAAAAGTTCTCACGCAGTTTTGTCCTTCGCCTCTCTGGATTTTTCTATGCTGAAATGGGGATGAGAGACTCTGTGGATTGGCAAGTGGGCAGCAGGCGCTGGGGTGGAATACTTCTCTAACTAACCAGGCTATACTCTCTCTCCTCTTCTCCCAGCGCAGTTCTACTCTTCCGTGAACTAGGTGGCAGAGGAAACAAACTGGTAGCACTTCTTGGCTCTCGTTCCTCAGCAGCTGCTCACACTGTCTTTCGGGATGCTGCCTTTAACTAGCACCTGTGGAGGGTAGGATTCAGCTCCAATCGGGAGGTGTATGCGGGGTGTTTATTTGCAAGAAGAGTGGAATGTTTGGGTTTTGTGAAATGAAAGTGACAGGAGCTGTGTGATATTTGTGCCTTCTGGTGAAGCCTAACTTTTAAGAGCCGCCATGCTGAGCCTGCAGGATTCGGTCTTCTTTGAGATCAGCATCAAATCTCTGCTCAAGTCTTGGAGTAGCAGCTGTAAGTATCTTGCCAGGCTTGCACACATGTTTACATACCACACTTGGCCACCAGACTTATCTACCACACACAGCCAGCAGACCCGTGCAGCGTTGTACATGCATGCATGCACTCCAATCTTTGCTTTGAGATTGCCTATCTCCTTCCTGTATAAGAAAGGTGGTTATTAATGGAGTTGTCAGGATGACTGATTATGTTTAGTCCAGGTTTAGCCGGGCTTGTTTGATGTGTATGCAGGTGGCAGCAATTAACCTCTTCCTTCAGCAGAGTCCACCCTCCTCCCCCTGCTCATCATCGTTCTACTGGCTCCTAGTTGTCCCACAGATAATGTTTCTATTGATGAGCATCTGCTGATACACAACACAGGTGGACTTGAAGTATTCTCTCTGTTTATCTGGAAGTGCTGGCTGTTCCCAACTTTCCCTTACTCTTTCTATCGCGTCAACTTAAAAAAAAAAAAAAAATTAACATCCATATCTCTCCTCAGTCTTCCTTACCACCTCGCACACAATCTTCATCCCTCCTTTTTTTCCTCCTACTTTTATAACCCTCCTCTCCCTTCCCTCCGCCGCAGCTAATGTTTCCCTACTATTGATCCGTCTTCTGGTTCCCTCCTATTATTAGCTTCCCATACAGCCCATATTACATCAGAAATCAAAAAGGCGCTGGCTCCTCAGTCTCATTGAAATCTAGTGATGGACAAATGTGGATGGCAAACAGCAGTCTGAATTGCCCAGCTGATGCTGCATATATGTCCACATAGGTATAAACATGTTTCTTGTGCAACTCAAAATTGCACTTTTCTCACACATTATTGATATAGTAAAAAAAAAAAAAAGCTAGAGTATAAAAAAATAAGGGCTGACAATTGTTATGGATTTCAGTTGTGGTATTTGGTAGTGGTACAGTACACGTAACTTTGCTGTGACTGCAGAACCTTAGCCACACAAACTCTGACCAAACATTTCTCTCGTTTGAAAAAGGAATGCAAGGCTTGTCTTTTTCGAGGGATCACCTGAGTTGGCTTACTGGGGCTCAAATAAATTTATTTATATTTGCAATTAATTCCTTTCATTGTGACAGGACCAATGGGAATGGGATCCTCCTATTGTGATGTGCATAGTTTTATGTCCTAATATCGACAGCAATATTATAATTATGAATTTTAATGAGGACTTTTCAATAGCTTTCCCTCTGTTTCTCTCCCTTTCACACTCATTTACACACACACATACACACACACACACTCTCTGATAGCGGTTGGAAACGTGTCGTACAAGTTTGTTCTAGATATGGAAGTTTTGAAGTTTGTTCTAGATTGTGTGGCATGGTAACTAAAAGTGACTTCACCATGTTTGGGTACTAATTTGGGAACAATCATCAGACCACATGTTATCACAGAAGATTGCGTTAGGACCTTAACCACACATTGATTTATATACATGAAGTGGTTTTAAAAGAATCAGCTCTTGCAGAACTCGCATGATGCCAGTATTTCAATTTGATTGGTCCCTGCTCTGCTCTGGCAACATGAGGACATGTATCGTGAGACAATCGCGTACACATTTTGATAAACTGGTTAGGTAGGGAAGCTGTTAATTATCAGGGTTCCCCACACTGTATTGCAGTAGAGCCGGGCTGCCTCTGCCAATATCAGAAGAAATTATTACACTTCTATGAAATATATTAAGCCACATGTTTAAGGAGTGAGCTGACAGTTTGGACCATCATCAACAGATGGAAATTTCACTGCCATCAGCATAAGAAACTGTTGTTTTGCATATATTTAGCTAGCAGGGGTGTATAGTGGTTGGACTGATCTCACTCAGGTCTAGTAGCTGATGTTATACCAATGCCAACATTTAAATGGTGATGCTGGAATGCTCTAAAAAACGCAGTGTACTTAACTGTGGATACTGTAAAGCAGAAAAGTAGCTCAGTGGCTAAAAGTGTCGAAAGACATCAGAAAGGTCTCTGGTCTGGTGCTTCTCTGTGTGGAATTTGCATGTTTTCCCTGTCTCTGCGTCAGTTTGCTCCAGGTGCTCTGGTTTCCTCACACAGTCCAAAGTTATGCAGGTCATGAAAATAAGAACCTCTTATTTGCCCAGAGGTGTGAATGTGAGTTTGAACATATTTGTCTTTATTTTGTTATGTGATTGACTGGTGATTTGGCCATGATTTACCCTGCTCCAAACGCAGTGTTTTCTCACCCTCATGACTGTTGACAGAATAAGTTATGTTAAAAAGTGTGTATTCACAGATACTGTTACAGTGATTTATTTGTGATATCTTGTAATAAGACAGATTTCTCATAAAGACATAAAAACATTGTTTTGAACTGGGCAACCTTTGTACCCCCAAAAACAGGGAGAAACTGTTTACATTCCAGGGCACATTGTAGTAAGTCTGTATTCTCTCCCTCCAGGTCATAAATAATTGAAAAAATTAAAGTAATATATAAAAATGTTTGTACTCAGGATCCCTAGAACATCTGATCCCTAACATTGAAAAGGCCTCTGTACATAGCATCATAGGATTTTCTGTTAGCTTGGCAGTAAAGCATCCACCTGTTGAGTAAACAGCTTTCTTCCATTTGTCCCTCTTTCTAATTTACCGCCCCCTCGCTCCTCTCTCCCCCATCCTGTGCTGGTTGCCAGTTTTTCATTGGGCCTCTCAAACAAAGAGGGCCTAATTTCAGAAACCCTCTCTAAGCTGTCCTGCTTCAACTTCAGTCCATCTAGTCTCTCTTTGTGATGCTTTTCCCCCCGTGTTCTGAACACAGAATATGTTGTTAAATGTTCTTTATCTTGTCCTACGGTATAAAGATGTTAGACATGTTCAGTTGGAACACCCGGTAAGATTTTGAGGAATTAACACATATGGTGAGTTCACAGCTAAGCCCTTTATTGCTAAATCAATTTTTTAATCGTGATGGAGCATGCATATTGGTTTCCCAATCTAGTCCTCTGTTGCACTGTTGTCAAGTTATGGTAACAGATTTCTGCCCTTTATCTTTTAGATTCTTTCTTATTTTGATGTTGTATTGGTGAAAAGTAAACTAGTAGTAACTCGTCAGAGTGAGCATGTTGAGGCACAATTGCAGAATTGGCACTGCCACACCACATAAACATTGGCAGTGACTCCTTTGTCTCTCTCTTTAAAAAAAAAATGGACGCACTTGCGGGCCTGCATTCCAACGGTATGTGTGTGTTTGTGCTGTTGTTTCTGGTTGTCCTGACAGGGGAAGTGAGCAGGCGTTTGGGAGGGTTTTATTTTAACTGTGACAAGGTGGAGTCACTGCTCTAATAGTTGTGTAATCCTGCAGGGTGCTCCATTTCTTAAGCACAACCATGGAACTCTGGCAGAGCGGGGCTTATAGGCCTCTCATAACAAAACATAAGCATTTCTTACACCGCAGTGGCAGCTTGTCAGTCTTTTCTATCAGAACTGTAATTGCAGTACTGTCCATGGTCTAGGTTGTTCTGAATCTTTTAGATACCAGTGTTCTCTTGAGTTGCAGATCTCAATGTTTTTCAGGCTAAGGCAGACCATAGAAACTGTATTTTGGCAGGTGATTTGATTAGTATATATAATGAGGAAGAACAACTCTGAACAACTGCTAAATCAGAAACCAGTGACAGCTTTATTGCTTCCAAGTTAAGGGCACAGCCTTGAGAAGTAAGACATGTTTCACTTCTTTAAACCAAGCTTTTTTTTCCATTTTGAATATTGTGAATACAGCATCAACAACATCTGACAGTACATCCAGTCACAACGAAACATTGTGCTTGAAAAACAAGCTCTCTTTTTATGCCTCTGTGGTGGCAACAGTCGTGGCCCGTGGCGTTATGTTTTCAAGGATGAACTGATTAGATTTTGACGGTCAAAGGTCAAGGTCATTGTGACCTCACAAAACACTTTTTATGGGCTGTAACTCAGGAATTCATACGCTAACGATGACAAAATTTCACACAAATGTCTAATAGGATAAAATGATGATGTCATGCCATTTTATATCCAAAAGGTCAAAAGTCAGCTTCACAGTGACATCATAATGCGTTGCAAAAACACTTTCTTGGCTGTTTAATGCCATAAACTCAGGAGCAGCAGGAGTGACATTTGGTCAGGTACTGAAGCGGTGGCACTAATCTTGGGTGCCTAACAGAAGGTTGTTTAGATCTTCTGTGCTGCTGGGTTGAAGATGTGTATGAAGTATCCACTTTTACAAATTGTTGGTTCTTCGCAGCATCAACGATATTTGAAGCACTGTCAGCTGTCATAGCTACAGCTTTGAGTTCTGTCAGAATCAGCATTATTATCCAAGCATTGTCTCCATGAACTTTCACACTAATCCACTAGGTTTGGGTGATGTGGCTTAAAGTAATATCGCAATATTTTATACACAATATATATCTCTGTATTTTGAAATCCCCTCTAAACTACTGTGGATTCATAAAATACAGAATTTTTAAATTAAGTACAGTGACAGTAAAGTTAAATAAAATAGCTACTATCATAATTAATTTAAATAAAGTACTGTTATGATAAATTAAATGAAATACTGTTATAATAAAGTTAAATTAAGTATTGTTATAATTAAATAAATCAAAGCAGAACCACTGGTGCTTTTATTTTGAAGCACCCAGATCATCTCAGGCCGGAAGTGTTGATATTTTTGCTGTGAACGTGAAGCTTCCAGTCAACAGGGGTTGTTAGCAGTTAGCAGAAAGTAAAACTGTTACTGTGGTGCCTTTAAACGTGAGGATATATTCACTGCAAGCTGGAAACAAACTAACAGCTCTCCAGTTCATATATTAAAAGTATTTGCAAGATGCACTGGTGCTCCATGGTCACAAAATATGACTACATAAGGCCCGTTTCCACTGAAGAAGTTCCCGGTACTATTTGGGGGGCAGGAACTACTACAGGAACGTCCTCTTGCTCGGCTCTCTCAACCGCCGTGTCTCCACTGAGAGAGCGGAGTACGAGGAAGGTTCCTGTAAAGTTACGGGCTCTGGATGTGACGTAATCGTTGCGCGACCATTTTGACCGGGGCGACGTAGGGACGTTGTTAGCTGTTAGCCGATAGCGGTGTCTGTAATAACTCAGTAAATGGCCCGTGAAAAAAACATTTTTTCCAGCGGATGTCTTAGTTACAACATGATTGAGCTAACTGGAGTAGTTTCATGTCGTATCCGACAACGGGAGGCTTTTAACAGATGCTGTTGTGAGCTGTCCCTGTCAGCTGCAGCCACTACTGATGCTTTCCAGACATCGTGATTTCCCATAACTGAATAAATACCACACATAGCAACACAAAACTGCTTTGCTAGCTCAATCATGTTGTAACTAAGATATCCGCTGGAAAGAATATTTTTTTCACGGGCCATTTAGTGAGTTTTTTTTACATGGCGGCGGAAGCTATATGAACGAGCTAACCCTCGTCTGCTGAGTTTTAAAAATGCCGGCTATTTTGTAGCTTTCTGTTCACGTCACATCCCTCCTTGAGTATATCCAATCAGCACCAAGTAAACCCCAAGCCCCAGCCAGGAGTCTTTCGGGGCCGTTCTGAGTACCTACCCCGAGGCAGGGACTTGTTTAGCCCCTGTAAAAGTTCCGGAACTCTGTCCTTAGGGGGTGGTTCCTGCGGTGGAGACACGCACCAACGGCCCCGGCCCCGTAAAATTACCCCTTAGTTCCTGCGGTGGAAACGGGCCTATAGTCACGGTCTGGAGCCCTGCAGATACAAAAACACAGGCTTCATCTGGTCACACTATCGTTATAGTCATCGTTAAGTTAAACTGTTACAGCGGCGCCAGTAAATGTGATGATTTATTCACTGTCAGCTGGAAACAAACTTACATTAATGATATTTGCAGGTCAAACTGGTGCTCCATGGTTGCAAAATGTGACTAAATAGTAGCAGTCTAGAGCCGTGCAAGTACAAAAACACAGTCTTTCTGTTAGTGTATGTGCATGTGAGAGGGAGACCGTTACAGGAGAGCACTGAAAGTCTCATGTCAGTGGCTTAAAAAAAATTACGGTCTATACTCGATGTTTGTGATAGTCATTTTATACATCCAATGTTGACGAGCCAGTATACATTCAGTATAGTCTGTCTGTTGCCCACCCCTATAATAGAGACACAGCAGAACAAGACAAACAAAGTGAAGTTGAATCAGTTTTATTTATATATCCTTATATCACAAAGCAAACATTTGCCTCAAGAGGCTTCGTAATCTGTACAGTAAACGACGTCCTCTGTAGTTGCACCATGTGATGAGGCTCTCTATCAGTCCTCTGTACTCCTCTGTAAAAATAGTCTCCTAATGGAGACAGCGTGTTTCTCACTGGAAAGTCTTCACTGGAGTCATAGATGTCAATATAGCGATAACCTAGATTTTGCCAAAAAAATACACCTAATACATTTTATTAAATTTCTTCAAAGTCTTCACTACAGATATTTTATGAATCTGGACAGACATGGATGTTAACTACAACATGACTGGCTGGTAGAAGCATACAACTACAAGGTGGTAATTCTGGATTACATTTTGCTGGTAAAGCATGCTTCAACTTTTTTTTTTAAAGATTTGAATGGAAAAAGGAACATGACCTTAGGGTCATAAGTGAGTCGCTTGTTTTTCAGTCAGCACAGTTTCTGGCTTAAAACAGGGAGAAGTTTATAAGTAAGTAACCTTCCATCTTTTTTAAAATCATTTACAAAGATTTACGCAGGGGGGTCAGCTTTGGAAGGGATCGTAGTTTGGCATGCCACAGATGACTGGCATGTCTTGCGTTTTTTCTTCTTTTTTTTTTGTGAACTGCAGAAGTACAGTGTTGGGGTATTCATGTGTGTGGACCAGTCAACAATCTAGCTGGCCCAGGATGGGAGAGAAAAGAAGGATGGAGGGGGTAGAGCATGCACAGCACGGATTGGTTATTAGGAGCTGGCTATGTGACATCATTGGGGGTGTTGGTGCAGCACAGTAAACAAAGAGGGAAATGCTTGAAAGGCTCTCTGTGCTGCTGGACAACATGACCACAACACAGCTAACACTTGCCACTACGCTGCTCCTGCCACCTCCCCACTTTCATTCGCTCTATAAAACATAGCATGTCTATTGATGTCTGATTGATTTAATCATAACTGTTAAATTAGTGTATGCTTTAGAATTTTTCCACGGTATTTTATTTCGCTTTATGTTTTAGGGGGTACTGGTGTGGGAGAAGAATAGTCATTTGTGTTGAGATATTGGAGGGAATGGTGGCCTGAGACATTTTTCAGATGTGGTCTTGTGTTTTAAAGGGAGATACTGTAGTATTTAAATTATAATTAGAAAAGTAATAAAAAAAAATTGTGGTTATTTTGCCTTTTTTTTATTTACAGAAGCAATTTAACAGTTCCATGTTTGTCATCCTATGATAACTTGTGATGCACATTAATCTAAATTTTATATTCTATAATCCATCAGTTAATTGAAGAAGCAATTGACAAGATGATTGATTATTCAAATTAAAATGATTGCTTATTGCAGCCCATGTAGGTTTGTGCATAAAGTCATTAGTACTAACTTTGTTTTTGAATGACCCTGTTATTTAACTTACTCCAATCTAATAATGACTTTTCGAACTGAAACTGGATCTCTGACTGTTTGGATACCAGATTATGTTTTGAGAATCTGAGTAGTCTGAATATCAGATAGTGTCTTGGTGTACATAGTGTGCCACAATTTGATTTTGTTGTTGTACAAAAAGCTTCATATGCGAGGTGTGAGTGTTTTTCTGCTGAAAAACATATTTTTTTCCTGAACTTCTGCTCCTCAATGGTATTCAGACTATTAAGAATGCACGAGTGTTTCTGTGACAACCAGGAAGAAACAGAACAAGACTTTTCCTCGGAGGGAATGAGGCGAAGGGTCGGTTTACTATTGGCTGTCAACTTGGCTGGATTGGAACCATTGTGGACTGGACTGGAAGTCGTGTCCCAGCTGTAGCATAAATCTCAGGAGAACTATTGAATGTCATGAAGCCTGGTTCCTTTTGAAAAGATAGCAACTTGGCTCTGTAAGCATGAACTTAGACAAGCATGTCATGATGATAATGCAATTTTCATACATTTCATTTCATTTTATTGGTAAATAGCAACTTGTATGAAGCTGGTACTTAAGTGCTTTTTAAGGTTATTTATTGTTTGACTGTGTGGACTTACTATCTTAGAGACTCACCGCACTGTTTTTCACTTGCATTAAAGGTTGTATATATTTTTGTTTGTATGATGGTGTACCTAAGAACTGAAATTAGTATTTACCCTTCATGGCTAAAGGGAGAAAAATAAGATAACGCCTACATGTGATTGTTTAACATCTGTTTCCAGAACTGTGCCCTCTAGCTTCTCTGCCATTTCCCTAAACACCAAAACCCTTAAGATTTGTTTAAACTATTTAAATGGGATGACCAAATGATCTGTGCCACATGCAAATGCGTAGAGCTCTGGGTTCTCTTCATGACCTTAGATGAATGTTTTTCAGGAAGCCAGTCTAAAATACTGCTGAAGGAGCTCTGTGGACATTCAGTTTTACAGTGTTTTACTTTCCTCACCACTGAACTTCCAGCCTTCCTTTTTGGTTATCTGTAATTCACATAGTTAAGACTTTTTTAATACACCTATTGTTTTTAAAGGTGCATGATTTCTTAGAAAACACAGTTGACCTCCAGTTTTACCTTAGATTCATGTAATCCTCTTCACCACTGTGAATAATTTGCATTTGCACCAAACATAGTCTTCGGTAAAGCGGGGAAAAGATGTTAGATCCAGAGAAACAACAAAGCAGACTCTCAACAGTTGGCTGTTAGGGTTAAAAGTTAAACCATGTTTATTATGCACCTAAACCTACTGGTACTGTAAGAAATCATATATTTCTGAGTATAGTAAGTTAATTTTGTAATAGCATTTTTCATCACCATCAGTTTATGTAGATGACTGCTGCATGTAATTTCCTGTGATTTGTTAAATTTAGTCTTAATGTTCTCAAATCAACTCAAATTTATTTAGAAAGCACATTTAAAAACAACTCATGTTGACCAAAGTGCTGTACAAAAGGAATAAGATGCTAAAAACACATACATGAGAAGCAACACAACTGTCAGGTACACAGCTCAAACATTTAGAGACACAGCACACACAGGCACGCATCAGCAGGACTCAAATGCTGCTTGGTTCTTTTTAATCTCCCAAATATGCTAATCTGAAAATTAAAAACCAATAAGAATATCACAATCAGTAACATACATTTGGTACACAGGGTTTGATTTGTCACTTTGTGGGTTACTCACAGCTCAATAATGTATAATGGCAGTTTGATAAAGTACTTGTGGCAGACAAAACAAAAGTATCAACAATAAATCTTCAAATTAAGTATTTTTTTCACATCTGGCCCAACTTGGTCGATCTCTCAATGCAGAAGTAAAGTGCAAAGAAAAAATCCGTCTTGTCAGCTTGTACATTCCCAGAAAGGGCAGCTGGGGTCACCACCAGAACTTTGAGGACATATCCTGACAGTTGCTAGCATTGTGCTCTTCAAACCGGGCCTTTCTGGCTTATCTTTTTGATAAATGAAGTCGTAGCAGAGGTGAAATGCAGATTTTGTTACTTTTGGACAAAGTTAGGTTAGCTGTGCCAAGTCTTAATGCTAAACTAAGCTAACCAGCTGCTAGCTTCATACTGTATTAGCATCCAGACATGAGAGTGGTATCAATATTCTCATCAATCTCTTTACAAGAAAGTGAATGAATATATTTATCAAATGTCAAAATACTCCTTTCTGTTTTCCTTCCAGGCTTGCTGCTTGCTTTTTGAGCAAATCAGTTTTGCAAGAAAAGCAGTACATTTCAGCTCAACACTGTTGAAAGAGCTGGCTGTAATATTTAGTTATTCTAGATTCAGACATAAACACAAATATTCCGATCTTTCTGATAGATTTTGATAATTAATGTTGACATTCCTCTAATGGGAGTTATGATTATTCTTATGTTTGTTTTGAAGGTGATTTGAGCCTAATATGGGCTATATGAGTTTAGAAAATTAGTTTATAATTAGAGGCGTAGACTCAAATGGAAGTAGTATGTTTGCTCTAGTCAGCACTGGAATATTTCTCTCTTGCTCTCTCTCATCAATTCAGTCAACTTGCCTCTTTAGGAAATGTCGTTGCTCCTGTTTGGATAAGAACTAGAGCATGACACTGCATACTTTACAAGATTGTGTTGTTCTTAGTTTGACCCTGCTGCTTTGACTCCCACTGTATTATTTTCTAACCTCTACCCTCCTCTCTCTCTGCAGCTTCTGCACCAGTCAGCAGCAGCGTGAGTAGACGCCGTGCCCCCTCCTCAGTGACTCCCCTCTCGTGGGAGAAACACAACGTTGCCGCCATGTCGAGCATCACCATCGACCCCGAGCTCAAGCCCGGGGAGTTTGTCATCAAGAGTCTATTTGCTGAGTTTGCTGTGCTGGCTGAGAAGAAGATCGAGATGGTGATGGCTGAACCGCTGGTGAGTCCACAGGGGGTGAAAACCAGTGTCAAGAAACACAGGAAATGAAATTCAATACACAACACGTGATGTGGCGCACACACACTGCTGAGATAATCTCTTCTCTTTTGCAACTAACTGCCATGCCTTTAGTCATTTCAGGAAAAAAAAGAAATATGTGTGAGGAAACCGGCAGGACAGGCTCATAATCTTCATGTACATGATCTACAGGAATGATAAATTTGTTTATCAATAACAGACTGATTTACTGTCCTTTCATCGTCCTGTTCCTCCATTAATTCCTTTTATTCAGCTCAGCTCCTTCACATGGGGGCTCCTGCCAGGGTAACATCCTCAGGCTGATAGAAGTCTTACCTCACGCTCATTCAGCCCCTCATTCACAGAAAAACTTCAGTGTTCATTTGCTCACTCATCAACAGGCCTGCTGCTAAACCGACAGCAACATGCTATTGTGAGAGTACCAACGTTACAACTCTGCTGGGTTAGAAACACACTTATTCTTAATCTCTCTGTCTCTCTACCAGGAGAAACCCCTGTCCCGATCCCTCCAGAGAGGGGAAGATGCACAATTTGACCAGGTCAGTACAATCATAGAAATGACCAGGAGGTAAAAATGTGTGTGGGTGTATGAAGGGCTGGGTAAGAAGGCAAAAAATGTTATTAGTTAAAATTGTTCACATCAGTCGACATCGGCAATTATCACAATAAATGTCAAATCAGATTTGGCTCTATTATTTTTTTGTGTACATAAGGGCTGCAACTGATAACTACTTTTCAGTTTTGATTAATGTGCCCATTATTATCATGATTAATTTTTTAATTGGTCTATAAAATGCTCATTACAGTTTCCCAGAGCCCAAACTGAATTCAACACAAAGACTGTATACGTTTACTTCATCATATATCATTTACTATCATAAGTCACAAAAAGCAGCAAATTTTAAAAGCTAGAACCAGGAAATGTTTGACATTTTTTCTTGAAAAATAACCAAAACAATTAATCCAATATCAAAATAGTTGTCAATTAATCTTCTTTTGAAAGACAAACAATTAATCGATTAATCATTGCAGCTCTAGTGCACATTAAAGGAATTTGATGTGAATGTTTTGTAACATACATACACAGAATAGACATGCAGCTAAAAGTAAAGAAAGTAAATAAAAGTTTAAGTCACAATTAACTGTATGAAGAAATCATACAGTTAATTGTGACTTAAACTTTTATTGTCAGTTCATGACAAACACTTGTTAAACAGTGGAACATTTCTAAAGTAGATTCAAAAGTAATTATAATCAACAAAATTTAAATCCATTAAATAATGACAAGACAAGAAATCTTAATTCTCATCAACAGAAAACCTTTGTACAGATGGTGTAAAACAGTTTTCAGCCGTCAGTGTTAACAAAAAAACAAATCTCAACTGTGGTCAGTATTTTCTGTCAATTTAAATGCACAGCATGTAATTGTGTGTTTCTCAGTCAAAACAATAGCAAAACACAGACTTTGATGACACTGTGAAGCAGCATAGCATCGTTCAAACAACCACCATTGCAGAGGAAAATCTATCTGACTTGACCCAGGCAGAAATCACGTTCACATACAGGGAAACTGATACGTTTTATTCATGTATGTTACACTATGTCATTTCATTCTAATGAAACTGCTGCAAGTCACGTTAGATAACTTAAACTTGCCAACTTACCTTTAGCATTAGGTGAGTTGACTACCCATACAGCTACCATAGCTAACATGTGGCAAATTCAGTGGTGATGTAGCGCTGCTTTTAAGGTGCATAAGCACCCCCCCACCCACTACCAGTGTATGGGTGATTTAATTATATGACACATTTATCAAACCTTCGTTACATTTCTATCAGGAAAATTAAATTGAGATAATTATTGTTGTCGATTTATTGCCCAGCCCCAGGTGTGTGAATGTGACCAACAGCAGTCCTCTCCCACCTCTGTATGTGTGTGCAATATTTGAGTCCCCAGCTCCACCCACTCAATGGCCCGTCTGTCCCTCATCTGTAGCTGGTGCAGAACTCTATACAATAGGCCTGCCTGCTGCAGAATGCTTTGTTCAGCACAACACAAAGCCAACGAGGATATGGTGCTATAGATCCAGCTGTCCCCATTGTGAGTGAGGGAGAGAAAATGGGTATAGAGAGCGCAAAAGTGAGAGTGTAGAATCGCTGTGTCATCCTCAGCAGTAAATCAGCATTGGGTGCTGGAGTGTATCTGCCCGGCGCCATAAGGGCAGAGGGAGCAGTTGCATAACTCTCCTGCCTAACATCCATCATCCACCTCTCTCATCATGCTGCACTGGCCCTTAAATACACACATACACACACATACACTTAAGTAGGTTATGCATACTGACCACCTCGACTCATGTTGTATGTGTTCTCTGAATCTATTCAGTCTGATCTTCAGTTGCTAAAATTCTGATATCTTGCTTTTTGTATTCACTCATTAGTAATAGGATTTACAGCTTTCTCACAACACAGCTGTTACTATACAGCAACATACAGATCATTATAGAGCATCTCTAACATCGGATTTGTCAAGCCTGTAAATGCGGTGCTATTTTTAAAAGGCACAATCTGACGTCATATTTGATGTAATCAAAGTGCTGATGAGGTGTTTGGAGGACAGCTCATTATTCCTGTGGTGTTACATATGAACACTGCAGGGCCATATGTGTTGTGGAGCTGCTCAGTAGTATAGCAACACTATGGCGTGCTCAACATGTCAACCAACACTACACTCTGAATTGTAATCAATAGCTACAGTATGTCACCCGATAGTTGAGAAAACCACTGCTCTATACTAGACCGACTCAGTTATTGAATATACACTTTTAATTATTGCTTGTGGGACAGCTCTCTCTGCATGATGTAATCACTTTATTAGCATATTTCACAGGTATTTAAGTGAGCAAGTATTTAATTTGCATGCTAAAAAATGCGACTAGGTTTATTAGTCATAATGAGTGAATCTAATGTTTCTGTTATTGTTTTCCAGTTAATAAGCTCTATGAGCTCAATAGCAGAACACTGTTTGCCCTCCCTACTGCGCACACTGTTTGACTGGTACAGGCGGCAGAGTGGCACTGAAGACGAGTCTTATGAGTACAGGCCTCGCTCGAGTACTAAGTCCAAAGGGTGAGACTCTCATCTTCGTTTTCTTCCTCATTAACAAATCATTTGTAAATGATTGTATTTTTTTCATCAGTTTTAAGATGTACTTTACTTAAAACCGCCTTGTTCACTATTGTTTTCTGTCACGCTTTGCAGAGACGAACAGCATCGGGATAAAGATTACCTTCTGGAACGGAGGGACTTAGCCATAGATTTCATTTTTTGTTTAGTTTCAGTGGAAGTTCTAAAACAGGTAAGCTATCTGAAACTCTGCTATACTGATTAACAGCGTCTATAAAAAAGTATTTGCCAGTTGGATTAAGGAGGTCATGTGACTTTTAAATGTTTACATATAGAAGGTGCAGTGCACTTGCACTTTAACCTTATATTGACATTATCTTATCCAAGCACATAGCAAGTGGTTGTGGATAATCCTGCTATCGCACTTTATGTACTCTGCTGTATATTTCTACTATAACGTCCTATTTACAGAAGTGGAATTTTTGAAGGTGTTTCTTTCTGATGTGTTGTAGGTTAGTAAAGTCATTTATAGTACTCAGTCAAACAGTGCAGTGGTATATCTTTACTTTTGTGCTTGCTAAACAGATGCAGGGTTTCTCACTATATTTGATTTCATTTCAAATGGAATAGTTTACCTAGTAGATTTGTTATAGTCTTTGCCCACCCTTTTATTGCTACCGATCATTCAAATTATCAAGATATCCTTAACGGCCAGCGCAGCACTCATTCCTGATAAGAGAGTTTTTTATGGTCTCACGAGTGATTTGCAGTCTCAGAAAGATAACAGAATTGTTTAATATCTTTGTACTTATCTTCTGTAGTACAGAAAGGAACTGCAGTGTTGTTAGTGAGGTCTTTCCCCACAGGGGGACACAGTAAATAAACACAATGGCAACAGACCAATTTCCAACTGAGTGTGTTTCTAAAGTGGACTGTCCAAATCTGTGCAACTTTCTGAACTAAAAGCCAATCCCCGGAGACCAGAGCTAAGTTGTCCTTGGCTTTGCTCCTGTAGGGAGGCAAATGAATGGTAGCAAAGAGAAAGAATGAAGAATATCAATGCCTCTAATAAGACCAATGATTCCATGTCTACGTCACAGATTCCTCTTCATCCAGTGCCAGATGTTCTAGTACACGAAGTTCTAAACCTGGCATTCAAGCACTTTAAACACAAAGAGGGGTAAGTAAGCATCATCACACAGATGAACCAGAGACACAGATGAATAACACATGAATAAAAGGTGCTGATGAATATGCTCTTGACTGTGGCGCACTCATTTTTGGGTTTGGCTTTGCAGTCATCAATTGATTTGTCTGATTGAGAAGATCAACTCTGTGGTCATTGTGTCACTATAAACTGTCGGTATCACACTGTTACTTCTCCGCATTAAAATATCTCAAAACAACTAGACCTATGTTATATATTTTGTTGACTTGTGTACTTACATTATCCCAAATGTTTCAACCCGTTCAAACCCTGAAAAATCTGCAATTTTATTCAAGACACAGTGTGTTCCATTTGCTCGCCTGTCAGTGGCGCCATGTAACCTTTATCTCCTGTAGTTGCTTTAACTTCAGAGACACACAGGAACACCAGATGATATGTCAAAGAGTGAGGAAGGAATTTTACAATGTCAAAGAACTTACTCAATAATAGTAATACAGATTTTTTTCATTGACTGCATGCCATTTTGCAACATAGTGTTTCATTAGAGACCTAATATATTGATATATTGCAGTATCTATCCAGCTTATTACGGTGTGCCACTCTGACAAGTGGCTCATGCCATCAACCAAGCTAATGAGTAGTAATTTTATTACTTAACAACAACACGCTCTGCAAATTTATTTAGTATGATTGTTCAAACCACAGATAACAGCACAGGGCTAATCCAAGACTGAATTCGCAGTAGCTGTATTTGTAGTTGACTTGTCTAATGTTTACGATAAGTTACCTTAACGAACGTGACTTGCAGCTATTAATAAGAATGAAATTACAACGTGAATAAACTGTGACTAAACGTAACGTAAATACATTCCCTTTCGTGAACATGATTGTTGCCTGAGTAATGTCAGACAGATTTTCATCGGCAATAGTCGTCGTTTAACAATGAAGACAACAACTTCCACGATCCCATTCTGCCTCATGACATCATTAAAGTCAGTCTTTTGTCACTGTTTTGATTTTGAGACCCCCAGCAGCAAATATTACATACTGTGTGTTTTAAAAAAAAAACAAAAAAACAAGCACATTCGACTCTCCTTGAGCAACTTGAGTTAGCCTCGAGTAAACACACTTGCAAAGTTCTTTGTTGTTCTGTTGCATGGTCAGTTGTATAGCACAATGTCTTCCACAAAAAGGACATTCATTTGTTTAAGTAAGATGTGATGACATATGCTTCAATTCACAGGTACTGTGGCCCCAACACTGGCAATGTACACATCATCGCAGACCTGTATGCTGAGGTCATTGGAGTCCTTACACAGTCAAAGTAAGCAACACTACTTCTGCCTGTTAACTGGACACTGGCTAAATAGTTCACAACTTAGCACATTCTCAGTCACCAGTTAAGCTCTGTCATTTCTTTGGGGAGTTTTTTTTTTGTTTGTTCTGTAAGTGTAGATGTATATATTTACTGTGTGTGTGTGTGTGTGTGTGTGTGTGTGTGCTCAGGTTTCAGGCAGTGAGGAAGAAGTTCATCACAGAACTGAAGGAGCTCAGGCAAAAAGAACAGAGTCCTTATGTAGTCCAGAGCATCATCAGTCTCATCATGGGCATGAAGTTCTTCCGGGTTAAAATGTATCCTGTGGAGGATTTTGAGGCTTCTTTTCAGTTCATGCAGGTAAATTATTGTCATTTTATTTATGCATATTAACCAGAATGCACCTACAGCAAGAGTGGCCGATACGTGTGTTTGCTAAATTACACCAGACATTTTTTTTTTTACTGCTGCCTCTTTGTTCAAACTCAGCAGCTCTCCGTAGCTATGGCTCATAAAGCTAGATGAGTAATGATCAAAGGTGAGGTTTGCCAAGAAGCGAGTGTATGTGTGTCTTCGGCTTTGCTAAGAGCTGTGAATGGAGCTGTAGCTTTTTCCATTCATCTCTATACACACTAAACGCACTGTTCTCTCTACATCATCATGATTTCCTGTTGTGTTAATTGAACATACAGTGGTTTATGTCCGTCACTCTGTTTCAGTATTTTTTGTGGTTGCTAACCATGTGACGATATTTTAGAGCCTGAACAAAACAGGATGGTTACATTTTGTATTGAAATTGAAAATGCAAAATTCATTCCAGTTAGGTTTGTCTCCTATTAAAGGCTAACATCAGTATTTTTGACCTTGACCCTATTTTCCCATGTTTTTGTGTCTAAGTGACTAATGAGAGCAACAATTTTTGAATCTGGTCCAGTATTTTGCAAGAGCGCTGCAGCCAGCAGCCACAATACATGCTGCAGTGTCACCATCAATTTACATTCACTAAAGATGCTTGTTTTTGCCCCTGTCATGTCTTACAATTTATAAAGAATAACCCTACAGAGATAGATCTTTTTGTTAAGGAGTAAAATTCTTTTTGTTTATGCAGAAACAGCTCTGAAATCACTAGTGCCAAACCCACCAGACTGCATTTGAATAAACAGTCATTTAATTCTTGTAAAACACACTTCATTTAAAGTTTACAGAGGCAAAATAAAACTCACAAAAATGGTCTTGGTTTGTCTTTACACGGTTCCAACAGTCACCAGTTCTGGTTTGGTTAAAATAAACCCTTAATTCACTCAGTTAGATGTCTGTATACATGCTAAAATTACTGTTGTAAATGAAGTTGAGTCGAATTTGCGATGGCAATTTCAGGGCTGTTTCTGGTCAGACAAAAAGCTCTTTCTCTGTACGGATCTACTCCACGAGTTGTCAGACACTCAGAATAATAATCTGGGCCTGTCAGTGGCAAAATAAAGCACTTTCAGTGGATGTCAATTGACAGTGCAAACATGGTTTGCAGCCTGTTTCACTGCAGCCAGCTGCAGTTCAATACTGGACCAGTTTTAAAAGTTGTTGTTCCCATCAGTCATTTAGACACAGCAACATGGGAAAACAGGGTCCAGTTTGGAAAATACCGAACTTATCCTTTAACCTATTTGTGCCTGCAACTGAAATTTTAAATTTCCTCTGGTGGAAGTCTTCTCTGGGCTAAACTGAGCACAAATCTGAAAAAATGTTCAGAATCTGTCAAACCATTTGGCTGACAATCAAATTTTCCCTATTAAACTATATTTAGGGCAAATGGGACTACTGTTTCTTTTTTTGTTTTGTTTTGTTGTTGTTGCTGTTTTAATATTTCATTATATTTAGGAAAAAACTGTAGTCCCATGTGCCCAAAAGACTAAATATAGTTTGACATGAAAATGTCTGTATCCAAGGAACTACAAGGAGCATAATGAAGTACTTATTATCAATGAACTCACAACAAAGACATGCACACATATGCAGTGTTAAAACATATTCATAGGTATGTTAACAAAAAAAAATTGAAAGCTGTACTGTGAGGTACTTGTCTAAAGTATGTCAGTACCAGATTTTAAGACTTCAGACCCATCAGAACAAAGGCTGTGGCATTTTTCCTTATCATACTAAATATAGACTTTGGGCACAAATAATATTGTTAAAACAAAATTTCCTTGCCTCAGTGAGTCAGCCTATGAAGGAAAAATGACAATAACAGGATGCTGTACAGTTTCTGTTCTCTTCGTGTGAGCAGCACTCTCTGATTCTGCATCAGCTAGTGTTGTAATTCTTTCCATCACAGATTAGTCAATATTTATTATGTGCATTTCATTTGGAGTTGAGATGTGACGGCACAGTTTTCTTTTCTGAGGCAGTCTTATTAAAACAGTACACTTACAAAATGCTTCACAACAAACAGTGGGATTCAAATCTTAATTATAATTCATAACATAAACCTTTTTTGAGATTGGCAATATTATTTCTTGATTCTGAATGTTTATGTTGAAGTGTACCATCTCTGGCCAGTATAAGCTGTGTATTCTTCATACCTGTGTGCCTTTGATGCCCTTTCTTAGGAGTGTGCCCAGTATTTCCTGGAGGTCAAGGATAAGGACATAAAGCACGCTCTGGCGGGTCTTTTTGTCGAGATCCTCATCCCTGTCGCAGCTGTGAGTAATGCCCCCAACAGTTTCCACTGTTTTAATTTACCCGTTTTATTTGAGATCCATGGTGATGACTGGTTTATCCTCCAGGCGGTGAAAAATGAAGTCAATGTGCCATGCCTGAAGAACTTTGTGGAGATGCTGTACCAGACAACATTTGACCTAAGCTCCAGAAAGAAGCACTCTTTGGTAATAATTATATCATCATATTATTTTCTGTCTTCCTCCCCACCCTTATCTCCATGTACTCTGCATCTTTACTACTTCCTTCACCTTTTGTGTTTCACTCTTCCTGTATTTTGTTAACATTTCCATCGGCCCCAGCGTAGTCAGTCCGTCGTCGTCATCATCCAGAAATATTTGAAAATAGATGCAACCTCATTGTTAGTCTGTTGTTTGCTGACAGTTTATTTATTTATTTTTGTTTATTTATTCACTTTATCTCTCAGAGACGATGCATAATAATAAACATTACTGTAAATATGCCAGGATTAGCCAGGAGGTTAGTTTCCATGCTCAGTCCCTGGCCAGGTGTGAAAGTTGGCAGCCTAAAAACAGCCTAAAAGTTTTTTCATATTTTCATTTTTAGTAATATATCTGTCATCCTGATGTCATAAAAGAGATGTCCGGTTTCAGCTCATGTGACTGTTGTTGCTCTTGGCCCGTCCATAGCGCACAATGCTTTTGTGCTTTTCTTTTTTCTTTTTTTTT
Source organism: Epinephelus moara (assembly GCF_006386435.1). Classification (NCBI taxonomy): domain Eukaryota; kingdom Metazoa; phylum Chordata; class Actinopteri; order Perciformes; family Serranidae; genus Epinephelus; species Epinephelus moara. The sequence continues at coordinate 5,439,788 of NC_065515.1, forward strand.
TTCATGTGCTGAATTACAACATGTGCATACAAATAAAATCACACCCAGTAGATAAAGCCACTTATCCCTTTGCTTCTGTCGATGCTGACACTGTTTGTCTTTCCAGGCCCTGTATCCCCTGGTGACATGTTTGCTGTGTGTTAGTCAGAAGCAGTTCTTCCTCAACAACTGGCACATCTTCCTCCAGAACTGCCTCTCGCACCTGAAGGTACTGCCCGCCTGGGCCTTTACACCCAATCCATTTTAGAAAGTTTGTGCTCTAAAAAGCAGCACAATGACTATATTCTTCAGATTGAAGTATTTTTAGCACACTATACTTGGCTTGAGGATGCCTAATTCAGAATAAACCTCAGAGGTCGTATGACTCATGTTATGAAACAGAAAATTAAAATTAGTTTTTTTAATTACAGGGTGAAAGCATCAATATTTACTGCTGTTAAAAGGACATTAATTATTATTATTTATGATATGATACTCTACTGACTGAAGAAGCTGTCTTGGTTGTGAAGGGTGTGCTCTGTGGTTCTGTCTAAAGATCATAATGTTCTTTCCCCTCCATTATCAAAAACCAGATCTGGACAGGAATAGCACTTGATTTTATAAAGTAATAATAGAGTCTTTGTATTTTGTCCACTTGAAGTATAATTTGTAGTTTTTTCAAGATAGTCATGAAAAGATTATTATCACTAATAATCACTAATGTAACAACAACCAATAAAATAAATTAAATGTGTAGCATCTATAAACTCAACCTCCCAGATATTCTTCATTTAAGCTGATGCTCTGTGCATATATGTTATCTCAAGTGCTGTTTTAACTCAGGTCTGTTAATGACTCCCTTTAAACCAATTATAAACAGATCAAACCTACTTTCCTTCTGTCCCCGACCATCATGGAGCCAATTCAGCCGAGAAGCTCATTGACCAAATTACTGTGACTGACTGACTGACTCAGTGACTGCCTTTTCCATTCTACATTGATTGCCCTTTGTGGAGATTGTATGATCTTGTGGTGGATAGATTTCTGTTTTGCGTCTTTGTGATGGTGATTTCCGATTGGTTTTGAATGGCCGTCTGTCTCCTCAGTGATCTCATTCCAGCATTCTCCTTCACCATTGTGATTGTTCTAGATTTCCTTGAATTGAAAATCATAATCAGTCTTCTGAGTGGTGGTGTTGATTATTTGATTGAGATAATTTTACAGGCTTGTGTGATGGTTCGAGTGTAGCGATGATTTTAGTGATTTTTAGAGCTTATGGTCCAACTAGTGATTTTAACCCTGTGGCTGCTCTTAAAAATAGTCAATGAATTACTTAAACTAACTTTCATGAAGTCTTTTGGTTTCACAAACAGGTTATCAGAATTATTTTACAAATCACTACAAATTTAAAGGTTTTTACAGTTACTAGCATTTTGTAAATATGTTATTCAAGTGTTATATTTTAGATTTCCGAGAAGGCCCTACTGTGCTCCTACACAATGTAAATACAAACTATAAATTACAACATTTAAATACCCAGTGTGACACAAATTGTGTGGGAAATCAACAGTTCATTAACTAAATTTACATGCACAGAATATTCCATTTTTATTCCCAAAAAGACTTTCTGCTGAGCTGTTTACATCGCAAATGAAAATATTCCATTATTATTCCTGTTTACAAGCAGCTGTGCTTCCCCCAATTAATATGCCCCAACATGTTGTTTATTATGTCAAAATATGGAAATGTCAAAAGAGTGAAGCTGCTTGTGCCATTTTGCTTCTTTGCATCCAAATCTTTTTGGCTAAGTACAAACATAGCCTGCCTCTTTCATTCGTCCAACCACCTTTTTGAAAAGGCGCTGTTGTGATATTTAAGCATATCAAAAAACTTGTTGATATCCAAGTCTTTCATAATGTTTAAAAGTAGTGTTTTTTTCCTTCTGACTGGAAATGTGGGCTTTTCTTTAGGACATGCGTCTCTGCCCCATTCTTGCAAACTGCTGGCTAGTTTGTTTGTCTACAGGGCATCCATGACAACACACAGAGCTGACCCTAAAAAGCTCAGTTAAGATGCATTCTCTATATGCGCTGTATACATGTCAAAAGAATGCTCCTACAACCTGAATAAAACCAGTGTATCCCACATGTCTTAATCAGAAAATGTTTCATTTAGAAAAAGGCCTAATTTGGAATATTCAAACAGAATATGCTTTTTACATGAGCCATATCAATATTTTTTATATTTGGAATATTAGTGTGCATGTAAACGTAATCATAGACCCACTTTTAGGGAGGAAAGGCAAAAAGTGAAGAGCTCACATAGATTAAGGCATAATTTGTCATTTCATGACAACAGAAAATGTAGCCTGAGTACAGCTACCTTTTCTCTCTGCATGCAATATGTTGTGCATGTGTGTTCTCAGATCCATCATATAGTTTTATTATTTATTTGACATAAACAACAGTAAGAATAGGGACAAATATGTAGTTATGACTACTTTTAGAAAGAGTTAAGAGTTAAAAATATGTTATAATTGTGTTTCCTGAAACCTGATTTATATTGGTGCCCACAGTACATTACGAACTAATGGAGATAATAATTTATGCCATAATTGGGCTGCCCTACTTTAAAGTTCGATCCCCACAGGGTTAAAATACAGCAATTTGCATTTTGAGCGTGCTTGACATGGATTTGAATGGACTGATTGGGGTGTCGCTGCTTGTCGGCTTTGTAGGTGAAACAAATTTTGGAAATTTTTGTTGTTTGCTTTTTTTTTTTTCAATCCATTTTCCATTCACATCTTTAAATGTCCTTTTCCTCATCCTTCTGTGTTCCCTTCATGTCCACTGTCGATTTATGTGTATTTCCTCTGTCCCACTGTCTGATTTCCAGACCACAGCACACCTTATTTTACTTTGCTTTTTCACTTTTAAATTAAGATTTGCCTCACTCCATGTTGAGATATGTTATACCATATCAAATACAAATGAGCATGCCACTAATAACTCCAATAATAAATCCACAAGTGGCATGTTAAACAGTTCATTGTATTTCATCTCAGTAAAACAGTGTTGATTTATGTACTGTCACACTGACAAGAGTGACGAAACTCTGGACTGCTCTTGTCATATTTGTTTAGGTTTTGTTTTTGCCTATAATTTGCATGTGTCCCTCCCCAAACCCTGCATTCTTTGTCTCCTGTCATTTGATCTTTTTCTCACGTTGACTCGCTCCAGATGCCGTCTAACAACAGCATCCGAAAGCAGATTGAGACGCTGCAGGTGAGTTATCTGGTGTCAGTGACCTGCCTGGTGCTCCCATTCCTTTTAACAGTCCAGGTCCTGACCATGATGTAGGGTAGTACAGCTCTGCCTGCTTGGCTAATTGGGTAGTGAGTCGTTCTCTGTAGTGACAGTGACGCTGAGGTGTGAAGAGGAACTACTTTTAACTTGTGATGTCTCCTTAGGCTTTGTTGCTGTGCTGGTTTGTGTTTTGGTAGGTGGTGATGACTTTGCCTGATGTCTAGTTACAGATTAAGATTGTTACTGAAGATAGATGTTTATGTTTAATAGGAATACACAGCACATGGTTCCATTTAAGACCTGTTTATATGGGACTAGTGCTTCCAATGGACCCCAGGTGACCTTGAAATGAACCCCTATGTCTGTGTTTTGTGCAGGAGAAACAAACTTTTTATTTGACTTGAATTTACTGACATTATTTCCCAAATATGATATCAAGGCTCTGCACTGTGATATTTGTACCCATGCTGTGTAGCAGCTTTCATAATTGTTGACCAGTAAACAGACAGAAAAGAGGTGCAGAGCAAATCACCAAGATGCAGATTCGCACCTGACTAATATTATCACATGACCTCTGTGTTTTGCAACATATGATAGATAACTTGCAACGAAATTGTTACTTTCCAAGTTATGGACATGGCAGATTCGCCCGGGATTAGGATCGCAGATGACCTCAATAATTAATTCACTCTTTTATTTACCACGCAAATTACGGATTATTAGATCTCTAATCTTACTGAAGTATATAATTTTTAAAAAATGATGATGTAAAAGTGCTGGAGCAGCTTGAGCAGCCCTAGTTGACACTGGACACCACAGCTGTTTGTGCTCAGTGATCTACTGTTCTGTGCGACTGTGGTTTGTTGAGTTGTAGGCGCAAAGATTAGACAAATGGTTGTTAGACTGCTGGACTGTGGGTCGCAATCTAGAAACATTTTCTCACTTAACGCTATGCGGTTTTATTTTCCCTGGTTTTGAGATATCTGCCTGTGACATATGTTTTTACAGTACAGCATGCTAAAGCCAAGACATGGCGTGCCATACCAGTAAGCATGTGCACCCTCAGTTAAGGATAACTGTGCTAATCCGGGTGCAGGGCCAGGCAGTGATTATCTCTGTCCTAAAACTGTGTCTTCACTTTGAGTTACCAGTTTGACAGCACGATTTTTAATACTCTTTGTTGAATTGAAAACATCAGAAAAGGTTTGTTGGTTCCTTTTTTTAAAATATTAAGATGGAGGAATAATGAAAGGACGAACAGTGGCTGTGGTGTGGTTGGATAGAAAGGCGTAGAGATGTAAGCCATAGGTGCTTAATGCCGTGTGGGCAAACTACAAACCTCTGCCAAGCCAATAAGGTAAAGCTGTCATCTGGAAGTCCTTGCACTGTGCCCACATCACACGCTCTGAGCATGGTTGTTCACAATATGGCCCTGTGTGCATAACTCCGCAATATGGATATTCATCATCATAGCAGGAAACTTGGTTGGTCAGTCCAAAAAAAATCCTGAAATATTGACACTTTTTGTTCCAGGACACACTTCTCAATTATTAGTTAAATTTTGTATTAAAATGGTTGCAAAGACTTGGTTATTCTCATAAAGACGTTTTCTTTGGGGTTAATGATGGTCTACATATTCAGAATATCCCCCAAAAGCCCATAAAATAGTTTTAGTTGACTAGTTTTACTGATGACTACATCTTAAAAGGCCTCAAGCTTAGTGATCATCACACCATGTGGACTTCATCAATCATACATTAGTTATTGACTCATAAGAGATGATGCACAGAGACAAAAAAGTGGTCATTCAGTTGCCCAGTTTTGTGTTTGATCTTTCTCCTCTAAACAGCTGCCTGATCTCACATATCTCACAGGTGGGTTGTGAAACTGCCACAATTAAGTTGAGCGGCTTATTTTATTCTTTTTACATCCACAGAACAAAGACCCCAAAATGTCCCGTGTGGCGCTGGAGTCGCTCTACAGGCTGCTATGGGTCTACATTATCAGGATCAAGTGTGAGAGTAATACTGTTACACAGAGGTCAGTTCCAGACCCACAGACTGCTCACAAACACACAATCAAACCGTTTTTCTCAGATGGCTATCAGTTAGAAGTTGTTTAAAAATTGGCCTTTGTTGTTCAGCACTAAATAAGCTTAAAACATTCCCCTTTTTTCCCTCACTAGTCGACTACTCAGCATCGTTTCAGCACTTTTCCCCAAAGGCTCCCGCAGTGTGGTGCCCAGGGACACACCCCTCAACATCTTTGTCAAGATCATCCAGTTCATAGCTCAGGTAAGTTTGGAGCATGAATTGACATGCCAGGATCTCACAGCTGAGCTAGACCCAAGGATACACCATGTAGTAGAGGTCTTCACGGGTCCAAAATGACTGACCGAACCCTAATGGATGGTAAACAGACTGTGGACCCATGGTATGAGAATGGTACCGGAGCTGGAACCATAATTAAACATGGACCTGAACCTGTATGGGTCTAAGCTTGGGTCCTAGCATCCAGGTAGACCCTTGAAGACCTCTACCGTGTAGTAGGTGTGTGTAGTTGATTGCCTGTCTGTTTGTTACTACAGGAAAGACTGGACTTTGCTATGAAGGAGATAATCTATGACCTCCTGTGTGTGGGCAAGTCTCACAAAACCTTTGCGATCAATCCAGAGGTAATGTAGAGACAAGACCTCCAAGATCTGATTTTGTTGGAGTGTTGGCAGATTTTCTGTTTATATCCTCTCCCTCTGTCCACTCTAACAGAGGATGAATATCGGTTTGCGAGCCTTCTTGGTGATCGCTGACAGCCTACAGCAGAAAGATGGGGAGCCTCCGATGCCTACGACTGGGATCATCATGCCCTCTGGCAACACACTGCGTGTCAAAAAGATCTTCCTCAACACCACCCTCACTGATGAAGAAGCCAAGGTCATAGGTAGGTTGGATTCTTGAAACTCCATTTGTGATACATTTAACAACCATACCTTTCCTTCAAGAAAAAGATTGGTATTGTTCATTTTCTCGTGTATCCTTCAATGTAAGTTTTTTATTTAAAATGTTATTTTATTTTCTTGTTTATTCATTTTTTATATTTTTTTATTTTTCATTAATTAATTTTTACTTCTTATATCGCTATTGCCATCTCTATTTCATTTAATTTTTATCTTTATTTATTTCTTTTTTATTATTAATTTATATTTATTTGAAATGACTCTGTTGGGTGTTTCCAGGCATGTCACTGTACTACCCACAAGTAAGAAAGGCCTTAGATAACATCCTGCGACACCTGGACAAGGAAGTGGGACGCTCCATGAGCATGACCAATGTACAGATGTCCAACAAGGAGCCTGAGGACATGATAACGTATGTAATGACAACCTGCATTAATACGTTTTGTGTCACTGTGTTACTTCTGACCTGTAGCAGGTTCTCATGCACTGTTTTCACCACAGGGGAGAGAGGAAGCCAAAGATCGATCTGTTCCGCACATGTGTGGCTGCCATCCCAAGACTGATACCAGATGGCATGAGCAGACAAGACCTGATAGAACTTCTAGCCAAGTAACTCCCCCTCCTCTAACTTTACTGCAGACACATTAGTACACAGTCTACTGTGGCTCAAGTGGGCTTTCAGACGTCTTCTAATTTCTTTCTTCCTGTTGGCTTCTTCTCCGTCTCCAGACTGACCATCCACATGGATGAGGAGCTACGTGGCCTTGCCTTTACTACTCTCCAGGCCCTGATGGTGGATTTCCCAGAGTGGCGTGAGGATGTTCTCTCAGGCTTTGTCTACTTCATTGTCAGAGAGGTGACCGATGTGCACCCCACTTTGTTGGACAACGCTGTCAAGATGCTACTGCAGCTCATCAGCCAATGGAGGCAGGCAGTGCAGAGCAGCAATAAGAGCCATGACTCACAGGTAAACGCTTAATTATCAGTGATTTTTTTTGTGGTATATGTATTAGTGTAGTTTTTGTTCAGTGACCTGAATGTCCTGACATTTAGATTGACTTTAATTCCTCTACACAGGGCTCAGGCAGCGGTCATTCTCTGTCCCTGGAACGTACTCCTCTGTTAGGTGTGCTGCATGTGGTGGAAGGTTTAGCACTGGTGGTGCTTTGTAGCTGCCGCCCCGCCACACGCAGGTTGGCTGTTAACGTGCTGAAGGAGGTCCGTGCGCTCCACACTGCACTGGGCATCGGCAAGGTAATAACTCAAAACCACAAACCACAGTGCATTTTACTGCGACTGACAAACAGCAGTCAAATGTGTATAAAACTTAACAAGTACTCTGTTTCCTGACATTTGTTCTTTCTACCTGAATCTTTCAGGGGGATGAAGAATTGGCCATTGATGTAATGGACAGATTAAGTGCATCAGTGTTGGAGAGCTTCATTCATCTCACAGGAGCTGACCAGGTATAACTGCCTTTTCTTATTTAGAGAATCATAAAACTTGTACAAATACTCTGAGGCTCATTCTGTTTTCTCTGTAGACCAACCTGCTGTACTGCCCCAGTGGGATTGATCTTCAGACGCTAGCAGAGTGGAGCTCATCTCCCATCAGCCACCAGTTTGATGTGGTGAGCCCCTCGCACATCTGGGTGTTTGCCCATGTTACTCAGGGCCAGGACCCCTGGGTCATCAGCTTCTCCAGCTACCTGCGGCAGGAGAACCTGCCCAAACATTGCCCTACTGCCCTCAACTACGCCTGGATGTTTGCCTACACACGCCTGCAGCTACTGTCTCCACAAGTTGACATCAAGTAAGTTTCCTCAAGCCTCTCTGTCTTTGTGTTGTTTGTACATTGATGTTGTTATGTGTTTTCCTATCATTATGGGTGTTTGTATAAGACTGACTTTAAAAAGGCCTGGTGATGATATCTTTGTGATGACATTATGTGCTGGACTGAAGACTTTGTACCCAATAATGCTAGCCTAATGGGCTTGACACAAGATAAATAAATCACAAAGACTGATGTAGCATGCCGCCCTTGTGTGTGGCAGGAGGCAGCTACTTCAGTCTCTAGGCTCACTGTTCACTGTTGCACTGTCCTTCTGATGTCATGTCATTAATCTCTGACCTCTTCTGTCCACCTTCAGTAGCCCCATCAATGCCAAGAAACTGAACAGTCTGAACAGCAGTGACTCCTACATTGGCCTTTGGAGAAACTACCTGATTCTGTGCTGTAGCTCCGCCTCCTCCTCCTCCTCCATGTGTTCCTCATCCTCCACCTCTGGCTCCGTCCGCTGCTCCCCGCCTGAGACGCTGGCGTCCACGCCGGACAGCGGCTACAGTTATGATTCAAAGGTCAAGAGCACTGCTGCAGACAACAGTCTGTTCTCACATGTTACAAAATCTTTAATATACAAAAAATGTATGTCCAATTTGTTTCTGAAGTGTGGAAAAATGCAATCCAATATCAATTTAGGTATGACTACATGTTATATGTAACCCTGAACTTCAAAATCAAAAAATAAAGAGGACCAATGTAACATCGCCGCAATTAACAATGAACAGATCCTAATATATTTCTTAATTTTTACATTTCAGCCATGAAATTGTTCTGTCTCTTTGTGTCAATAGATTGTTGGTACTCCGTCCCCCTCCTCCCTGTTCAAACACATTGTTCCAATGATGCGCTCTGAGAGTATGGACATCACAGAGTCTCTTGTGTTGGGGCTTGGCAGGACCAACCCCGCGGTCTTCAGGTAAACAACACGTAATGTGATCTGTGGTATACTCAATATACCATGCTACATCTTGATATACTTTGAAATATTTATCTTGTTTATTTACATGTGACTTTACTGTCATTTAGAGAGTTGATAGAGGAACTGAATCCCATCATAAAAGAAGCTCTAGAAAGAAGACCTGAAGTAAGTGCAGTTCATTGATAGTAGGAATTATTTCTGTCACAGTTGTGTGTTTAACAAAAGATAATATACTGAGTTATAATGCTGCTCTCTTTACTCTGCAGAACATGAAGCGACGCAGGCGTCGTGACATCCTCAGGGTCCAGCTGGTCCGGATATTTGAGCTGCTGGCTGATGCTGGTGTCATCAGTCAGATGTATGTAATCCACAACGATCTTGGACAGTATTACTAGGAATGAATTTGCTCTTTCATGTAACTGGTTTATAAACGTATTAATCTTTTCTTGCTACTTTACTTCTTACAGAGGCAGTGGAGGGTTAGATGGAGAGAGCCACTCTCTGAACAGTACGCTGCTTGAGTATGTTGATCTGACCAGGCAGTTGCTTGAAGCTGAAAACGACAAGGACTCTGACACACTGAAGGACATTCGCTGTCACTTCAGTGCACTTGTGGCCAATATCATTCAGAATGTTCCAGGTATATATACCATACTCACTCAGTCATTTATATCAGTCAGTAAACAAAAAAAATGAATTGAATGTCTCTCTAAAGTTAGTGTCTTACATATTTCTTTGTTTACTTGTTGTGTTCAGTACACCAGAGGAGGACCATCTTCCCCCAGCAGTCACTGAGACACAGTCTGTTCATGCTGTTCAGTCACTGGGCCGGGCCCTTCAGCATTATGTTCACTCCCCTGGATCGCTACAGTGACAGAAATATGCAGATCAACCGCCATCAGTACTGTGCACTAAAGGTACACACAAACGCATATAAATACATAGATTTTAAAATCAATTTTCTTCATACAACACAGTCCATACCTGCTGATAACTTACAGCCTCTGTAATGTTCCAGGCCATGTCTGCAGTGTTGTGTTGTGGACCTGTAGCTGACAATGTTGGCCTTTCCTCTGATGGCTACCTCTACAAGTGGCTGGACAACATCCTGGATTCTCAGGACAAGAAGGTAAGAGAAATGATACTGTTTCAGCCTACTTTGATTATCACTACAATTGTAATAGTGGATGGGGCATGTGGATGAGTAGTGGATATCTGGTTGAGGGCAGAGTGTGCATCACCCGAGAAATGTCTGAAACGCTCAATCGAATATTCAGGGGGAAAAAAATCAAAAAACACATTATTTTCCTCTTATTGTCTGTGCTGGAACACCTGTATTTACATCTGAAATACTCCATTTAGCTCCTGTCACCCAAATAAAGCCCAGTCAGCATTTCTAGGTTTACCACATCTGTGCTTTCTCCCCATCTCTGCACCATCATTGCAGCTGGGTGAATGACTGTAACAGCACAGCAACACTTTCTACCATAAACAGTCACCAATAAATGCCTCTAAACCAAAATCTTTAAACTGGACATGCTCTAGCAGGAATATGATCCGAAATCAGAGAGAAATTAACAACATCAGCAACCAAGATTACAGTTTTCCTTGATGTTAGCATGCAGCTACATGTAGCAGTGTATGTAATGTGAACACCATATAAAGAAATCCATCACCAGCTGATGCGAGCTTGTAGTGAAAGTGGGAAAAACTAAACAACAGTCCATTCAGACAACAGTCTGAATGGATTACTTTTACATATGTTTACCTCATTATTTGAAAGTTTGGCCACATTTAATATGAACACCCACAGTGTAACATTGTGTATATGACAGAAAATAAGTAAAAACATATAATGGGTGCCCTTCAAAACAGAAAGTGTACTCACTTTTCACTGCGTTATTTAGCTTATGCACAAAGGCAACTCCTCCATGTTTCTGTCAGTCCCCATCAAAACATATGAAACCTCTAGAAAGGTCATGAAACACATTCCATATTTGGTAGTCTCAATGGTTGAATGTGATGATGGCAATCACCACAAGACAAGTATTTAATTATAATGTCTGTAGTGATGCATCTAGACTAAGTGTCGTAATTATTTCATGAGGAGCAATTGGTTCAGTCTGTCTGTACTATAAGACTTCCTGAGGTCAAAGTTATGCAGGACAGGTTCACATACCATGACACTAGCACCACACAGTGGTGTTGAGAAGTCCTGCAGGAGGTCACCACATGTCATTGAATGTTTGATTTAGTCCACACAATAAACTTGATTATTTATAGAAACCAATTAGGATTTTAATCACCTTTTAAGCCAGTTTTAAAACAAACTATTTAGGGGCTAAATCACAAGCGTATTCATTTTGTAATGCATGATTCATATAAGTAGTCCTTATGGCAGGTTTGTGTTTTAAAACGCACAGCTTTGCAGCATAATTTATGTTAATATTAATACTGAATACTAATGTTAGCTACTGAGAAATGAATGAGGTTGAGTAGTGGCTGTTGGAAGAAGTGAAGCCATGGTTCTAACAGTTACTGTGTGTCCCTTTTTAGGTTCACCAGCTGGGTTGTGAGGCTGTGATGCTGCTGCTGGAGCTGAATCCAGACCAGAGCAACCTCATGTTTTGGGCCGTGGACCGCTGCTACACCGGCTCTCGTCGTGTGGCTGCTGGTTGCTTCAGGGCCATCGCCAATGTCTTTCACAACAGGTACTACACATTCCTAGCTTCAGATTGAACTCATTTTTGTGGGTTTGTTTGTCCCTTTGGAGCCCGAGAATTGAACTAAAATACTGCTTGTAATCATATTTTCTCGTAGGGATTACCAGTTTGACACTGTGGTGCTGCTGAACCTGATTCTGTTCAAAGCGGCTGATTCTTCCAGGGACATCTATGAGGTGGCCATGCAACTGTTACAGGTCAGAATTTCTGTTCTCTTTAAGACGTGACTCTTACACATCCACACATCACACTGTTATATGCACTTTAACTGTTGATTAAATACTGTATGTTGTGATTGTCTGTGTGAAACTAATAGATCCTGGAACCCAAGCTCTTCCGTTACGCCCACAAACTGGAGATCCAGCGAACGGATGGTATCTTGACCCCTCCCTCACCGCTGCCACACCTCTACTCTGTGTCTTACTACCAGCTGTCTGAGGAGCTTGCAAGGACTTACCCAGAGCTCACTCTGCCCATCTTCTCAGGTTTGCTACATTACAGTTTGATGCAGGTGCTGCTGGGGTAGCAGGGTGCTTAAAGGTCTAAGTTTATTTGCCTGTGACAGCAAGGATCTGCATTTTGTCTGTGTGAGCAAAACACTGACATTTTCCAAAGGCCTAATATAGCACACATAGGCCCAGCTGGCCACAATGACATGCATATTCACCTAAGCTTCACAACAGCTTTTTAGTCACATCACGGCAAGAATTCGCGATTTTGGCCCCCTCTACATATTTTGATCAAGCAATGAGCCTGCATTGTAAAACTAAGGCTTGCAGGCTATCCTGCTCATTAGTTAATTTGTTGTGGGCTAAGAGGGGTAAGCACAGAAAATATCATTAATGTCATTTTAACTGACTGTAAATTATAAACTGACTTGCACCGTTTACTGGGAATATTAAATTTTCACTTTTGGTGTGTATTTCCATCATGAGCTTGGTCTTAAATTTAAGTGTAAGTGGTTTTAAAAAGGTCTTAAAAGTCTTGAATTTAATTTGTTTATACCTGTAGACACCCTGTAATGGCTAATGTATCAGTGTGTCTTTTTTCCTTTCCAAACTATTACACTTCAACTAACAACCCCCTTCTTACTGTCCTCCACCCCAGAGGTGAGCCAGCGTATCCAGACGGCACATCCCGGTGGTCGTCAGGTCATGTTGCACTACCTCCTGCCTTGGATGAACAATGTGGAGCTGGTTGATTTCAAACCAACTGCACGGCAGCCGGAAGATTGCGGCAGCGGTGAGGATGATGAGGATGTACACGAACGAGAGGTCATGGTCAACAGCCGACGCTGGCTCCGTGGAGAGGGCTGGGGCTCCCCTCGTGCAACAACCATGGTGCTCAACAATCTCATGTTCATGACAGCCAAGGTGAGACAGCTAAAGGACCGTCTGCACTCCGTCATATTTATTAACAGGTTGGGTTTGGAAATGTTTACTGAGATAATTTATTGATCTGAAAGTATTTTATTTTTTCACAGTATGGGGATGAGTTTGCTTGGTCGGAGATAGAGAATGTATGGACCACATTAGCAGACAGCTGGCCAAAGAACCTCAAAATCATTCTGCACTTCCTCATCAGTATGTCAGGAGTCAACAGTGACCCCAGCCTCCTGCCCTATGTAAGTCACAGGATATTTCCATCATGCATTTCCATGTGCTGTGTCCACCACTTACTCCACATGTTATTGACTGTGCTACATGTGTCCTCAGGTGAAACGAGTCGTGGTTTACTTGGGCAGAGATAAGACTATGCAGCTGCTGGAGGAGTTGATGTGTGAGCTCGAGTTAACCGATCCTGTTAGCTCAGCTGTCACACACATGGACAACCCCCCCTATTACCGCATCACCTCCAGTTACAAGATTCCCTCAGTCACCTCAGGTTAATGAGCGTTCACAGTTCACAGCTTAGGCCATGTCTCCAATACTTAATCATGTTGTAAATGCTAGATGATCAATGTTTCATGTCTGCTCTCGCAGGAACAACCTCCAGCAGCAATACCATGGTGCCAGGAAACGATGGTCATCATGACAGCAAGATCAAAGACTCAAACATGGAGGACAGGTACAAGCTGAAATACAGCACTATTGTATCTGTGTCAAACAGAGCATTTAATGGTAGGAGCAGGATATATGTATGTGATGATTTACAGTCTATGGAACTATAATATCACTCTCCAAAGATATGTTTCAAACTCGAGACACATACATGTGGTTATTGTTGTGGAAATCTAACAGTAACCAGTAAAACATTGAAATTGCTTTCATTTAAAAAGAAGCTACAGTGGTCTTGCTTATTGACTCTTATTCTAGAATACAGTTATAAAATCTGAAAGTCTGTGGCTACGTACAGACAGGTTGTCCGCACTGTTATTTCTCCAACCTATCCACATGGGCAGCTGTGGTAATGACTTATCTATTAGTAACTATGTAGCCATGCTGGTGACACAGGTTTCCAACGCTGATGCATCAGAAAGCATGAGAACATTTTATCATGTCCATTATTTTGCCTTCCAGACAATCGCACTGTCAAGTCATGGTGCAGAGTACCTCCGGCCCACAAGTCAAACTCCTCCATAGCGCTCTGCCAGTAGCAGCATAAATTCTGCTCTGCACTTCTGTCACTGTAGATTTGACATAGACATTCTGTATAGTGTTGTGAGTGACATAAAAGACATTTTACAATCTGATTAGAGCGCCCAGACTGAGATGCATCTGTAGTAACTCAACTGGAATCACATTTCAAACCACCTCCAAATTTGGATTGTGTTTGCAAAAATAGTATTTTATGTTTGTTTCTTTTTTTCGCTGTCCAGACTTTCTAAAATCAATTTTGGATGTGCCAAAAAAAACCAAAAGCATATTTGAACCTGTAGTTGGAGCAAAGTGTAAGACTCAGATCTCCTGTTTGTATGTGTAAAGTAACTCCTTTGAAAGAAAAAGGTCAAATTAAAATGGCTACTTGAGTAGTTACACTCAAGACACTGAGAGCTATGAGGTAGATACTGTTAATTGAAACATTTTGCTGATACAGTGGATTAGATTCATGTTATTGGCCTTGGGCAAAAAATGCTGGCACTGTCCTTTTAAACCAAGCGTGTCTGTTCTGCAGTTACACCCACCTGGACATCTACAGTGGTCTGAACAGTAACCTGAACCGTCAGCACCACCGTCTGGAATCTCGTTACAGCAGCAGCTCCGGAGGCTCCTATGAAGAAGAGAAGAGTAAGAACAAATTCACTAAACACCACTACATTAAACTGTACTCAGACTTTTTCCCATGAACACCGTTTTTGTTTCTCCCCTTTCCAGGTGACTCCATGCCACTTTATGCTAACTGGCGTTTGAAAGTGATGGATCACAACCGGCCGGAGCCTCTCCCCTTCCCTCCTACAGGAGGCTGTTGGTCTCCTCTTGTGGACTACCTGCCAGAGACAAACACTCCCGGTGTACCGCTCCACAGGTACATCGTACATCACCTTTACTCTACCTCTACATTATTCTGTTGTGTTCTTTGCCTAATGAAACCCGTCTTTTCTTTTTTTTAGATGTAACATAGCAGTCATCCTGTTAACAGACCTAATTGTGGACCATGGGGTCAAAGTGGAGTGGAGTGCCTACCTGCACCTCTTGCTACATGCAATTTTTATAGGTAACCATCTTCTTAATTGTTGATACTTTGGTTGTCTGTATCTGCCAAGAAAATATTTTATTTTCTTCTTTTTGGGCCTTTCAGGTACCAGGCCTTGTACCAAAAAGGCAAATTCAAAAGTATACTATTGAAAAAATACATAGAAAAGTACCCAGCAGAGGACCAAGTTTAACTGACCTCATACTTCATTACTACTCTACTCGCTAAAGTCTGGGGTCTAATCTCTTTACTCTGTCTTCTTCCAGGGTTTGATCACCAGCACCCAGAAGTGTATGAGCACTGCAAACGCCTACTGCTTCACCTGCTCGTCGTCCAGGGAGCAAATAGCAGCGTTCAGTCTGTGGCTATGGTGCTGTTACGCAACAGAGACTACAATGATCCGAGGGTCCTGACTGTGAAGCCAGTAGCTCCGGAGATCAACCTCACAGGTCAGTTCAGCTGTTGAGCTCAGAATCAGAAGAGAATAGGACTCTAAAGAGGGGGGAGGACCACAGTTTAACTAAAAAGACTTTGACAGGATTCCCTACCAGCTTTAAGGATATTTTTTGTCGTAAATGGAGGGGAGGTAAAAGAGAAATATTGCTCACACTCATTTGTTGTATTGCCAAAGCAGATCACTGGGTGGCAGCAATGATCAAGCCCCACACAGTCAGGTTTCCTTGTCACAGAATGTCCAGACAGGAAATTTTCTTGAGATGCCTTCAAACCATGCCGTGCAGCTCAATGTGTATTTTAATTGTCCCTACAGGAGTGCAGGAGTTATTGCCAGAATTTCAGGCATCACCGATGACAGACTCTGGCCTCAGCTCGAGCTCCACATCATCCAGTATAAGTCTTGGGGCAGGGGGAAGTGCTCTGTCCCACCTCTCCCCCTCACTTCTCAGTGAGGTAGATGCCACTGCTGAACAGGACGAGAAGGTCAAAGCTCTCATTGAGTTCATTACCTCAAGGTGAGAAGACCCTAAATAAGAATTTACCACAGCCACTACTTGCACCACTATCTCCGCATTTCCACTGCATGATAAGGCACGACTCGGCTTTACTTCACCTGACTCACTTATTTTGGATTTCCATGAGCAATAGTTGTGGATAGTACCTGGTACTTTTTTTGGTACCACCTTGGTTGAGGTTCCAAGGGAGCTGAGCTGATACTAGAGAGTGGAGTTAAAACACTGCAGACAACTGTTGGTCATGCAGAATCATCCCTGTCGCAACACGAGACATCCTGCACAAACGTGCTATTTTTAAATAGCCAAGACACAGTCAACAAAGACTGTAATGATTTTTTTTTTATGTGCTCAACCCAAATTTTGAAAAATGGCAGCCCACAAAGCTACGCCGTACTACACTGCATAACTGAGATTACTCTGTTTAGTTATGAGTGTTTATTTTGAAGATACTGTCACGACTATTTCACACGACATTACTATGGCGATCAGTTAAGATTCCCACCTACACTAAGGGCTTACTATCTGCTGTTGAAAACAAAATAGAGAAAAGTATTCAATAAACAAAAGCAAAGTAACTGGAGTCATGCAGTGAGAATGAGGCATATTTCCACCACCACAGTATAATCTTACATGCTTAGTATGTGTGCTGTTTAAATCATACAGATGCATCAACACATTTGCGCCATGTTAATCATTTTGTTCAATCATTTGCTTTCATGCCTGCAGCAGTGTCTGAAAGGAGTGGGTATTTTTACACTGCATGGTTTTGATTTTCGGGTTGGTGTCATATTGGCTTTCTCTGCCTGGTGTGATAACATCAGCTGATGTTCTGAGGTGTGGTGTAATATCGGAGCTTTATCGAGTCACGTTGCCTGATGTGTGTTTGTTCTTGCCTTGTAGAAAGCGGGGCCCGCTCTGGAACCACGAGGACGTGTCACCTAAGAACCCCAACATCAAGAGCGCTGACCAGCTCAGTGTTTTTGTCAGACATGTAGTGACCGTCTTCAAACATTCCCAGTCAGGTCTGTATGGTTCATAACTGCTTGTCTCCTCATTTTACAGATTTCAATCTCAAGATACAGATATTACTTGGACAGCTTTATCATATATGAACTGCATGTGCATCCCTTCAGGTTACCAGCTCGAGTCATTGCTGAGTGAAGTAGCGCTACAGACAGCTCTGTCTTGCTCTTCTCGCCACTACGCTGGTCGCTCATTCCAGATTTTCAGGGCACTCAAGCAACCTCTGACTCTTGCCACACTGTCTGACATTCTCTCTCGGCTGGTAGAGACTGTGGGAGACCCAGGAGAGGAGGCTCAGGTGGGAACATATAGCATTCTACTTTAATCCCCACAGTTTAGTCCAGCCCGTAAAAAAATGATTTACAATTGCATTTAGAGCACAGTTTATACATTATGATATAAATAGATATATTCGTTGCTGCAGTCTAAACTGCAACAACCATTGTAAAGATGGAATGGGTCCTTAAGAAGTACCTACTGTAAATCACATCAGAAATAACCCACACCCTAGACATATTTTACAGGAACTACAGTTGCTGTAGATTAAAAGGATAGTTTGGATGTTTTTCAAATTTGGGTTGTATGAGGTGTCAGATAATTACCTACAGTAAATAGCAGTTGCCATGCTCCCATATTGGAGAAGCAGACAGGAGTACCGCCATGGAAGCCAAGCAACGCACTGCTGTCGATGGGGGCAGCAGCAAAACATGTTTTATCCACCAAAAAAACAGTTATACATCAGTATAAGTGTAAGTATACGCTGTATTTCAAATATTTTCACTGCTTTACCTTGCTGTCAGAAAGCCCCTTTTGACGTGGAACTGAAGCTGTTATCTGTGCTCTCTTTGAATCCACTCGACTCCTTTGAAAAAAATTAAATTAAGGCCACCAGACTTCATTGACAAAAACAGTAATTTTACCACACACAGTTTCTGGTCTACTGCTGCCCTGGGCCCGTGTTCACAAAGATTCTCGGAGTCCTCTCAGAGAGCTCCTAACTTAGCCTAAAAATTCCTAGCAAGGAATCTTAGCTTAAGAGTGATTCAGGAAGTTTCTGAGAGCAACTCTGAGCAAGGAGGGGACAGAAAATGTTATCTTCGTGAGGAGGTGTGGTTGACCCCGTTGCTAGGTATGACGCAGTCTTCTAAAAGCTGTGATTGGTTGTTACAAAAAGGAAAATAGAAAACAAAAAACAAATGCGCTCCTAGTAATGAATGGACAGTGAAATCAACCGATCATAGAACTTAGACTGTATTAAGAAATGTGTAATCGTGAAAATAATTTTATGTCATGATGATGAAACTCAGCAAAATTAAATTAATTGATGGTTTGAACGTACCTCATTCACATGCCGATTATTATATTGATTTGCTTATTGTTATGTTTACTCGCCATGCTGGTAATTTTACTACTTAATCTATTTGATATTAATGGTGGACGCAGACTCAGCTGTCAGCAATTACTGTGATTGCTGGCCTCCTTGTAAAAAGCGGTTTGATTTGGCAGAATGACCAAAACAACGAATGAAATGAAGAAAAAAAGAACGAGAAAGCCGAACTGGACAGAAGAGCAGTGCCTGCTGGTGGCACAGCTTGTGGAGGAGAACAAAGGAGTTTTAAGAGAGAAATTTCGATCCCGGGATCACGGCACAGGGGGCAGACTTGGGAGCGCATTGCCCGACAAATCAATGCGTCGTTCCCTCTCCTTTTACACACAAGAGATGAGTGTGAGAAGCGCTGGTACGTGCTGCAATCCAAAGCGAGAGCGGAGATTGCAGCTCATCCCTGATGAGGTCAACCACAAACATTATCCCTGCATGATCAAGCCAGTAGCGTCTTATTAAATCACTGTTGTTCAATATACAGAGAATATCTCTCCTTCCTCTCTGTCTTTCCGCCATCTTCTCTGTTTAAGACACTCTTAGGCTTCTTAAAAGTCCTCCTCCCTCCTCTTGACAGTTTTTCACCTTAGGAGCTCTCTTAAGGCCTAAGATGCTTTGTGAATAACTTTTATCTTACCAAGGGAAAATTCTAAGAAAAATCTTAGAATTTGAGGAATTCTAAGATTTTTCTTAGAACGACGTCACTAAGAGCTACTTTTAGTCTTAGCATTCTTTGTGAATACGGGCCCAGATCATTTAGTTTGTGTTATTGTGTGACTTTGCTATTTTAAGGGGTCAGTTCAGCTTCACCAAAGTCACACAATAACACAAACTAACTGATTGAGGCAGTGGTAGACCAGCAACTCCCATGTTCCATGAGGTAAAATTATCGGAGGCTGTGAAGAGAGCACTGATGGATATAACGGCCCCCACCTAAAGTGGTGAATATATTTCAAATATAGTGTCCACTTAAACTTTTCCAGGTGACTAAAATACATTTTACTGCTGCCCCCATCCACAGCAGTACATTGCGTAGCTTTTGTGGCAGTACTTTTGCGTACTTCTCAAACTGGTAGTGTGCTGGCCACCATCTACTGTAGGTAATACACTGACTGTGGATAAGTACCTCATTTGACCCCACATCAAAAAATCCAAACTATCCCTTTAAAAATTCTGATGTTGTACAAGTAAGACATTTTTAACTCTGTAGTTTGGAGAGTCATCATTTTCTCTCTGACAGGCTGACCTGTGGTGTTTTTTCTCTTCAGGGCTTTGTCATTGAACTACTCTTGACACTGGAGTCAGGCATTGACACGCTAGCAGACACCGTCAAAAACTATGACCTCCTCACTGCCTTAGCACAGTAAGTCCACCCACTGATAACATCTTTATTTCACTATGTGAAATGGAGGTCATATGGAGGTCATTTACAAAAGTTATTTGATGTTTTCGTTACAGAACCTCTTCTCGTGATCACTTGTTGGGACCTAAGTTTGCTGCCAACAGAAAAAGCACGGGCCAGCTGAACATGAACAGCGGTGGTCTGTTCCATTACGCTCACACTCGCAGCAACTCTCTTCGTGCCAGCCTCATGAGTGAAAGAAAAGCCGACAGGCGTAGGAGTAACACCCTGGACATAGCTGACCGGCTCGGTGGTAGCCATGGAAACCTGGCACGCACGCGGAGCTTATCATCACTAGGTGGGGGAGGGGGTCCAGGAGGGGACGCCATCCCCCCCGTGGACCCTTCAAATCTGATGGCCACTGTGTTCTGGATCGCCGCCTCGTTGCTCGAGTCGGACTACGAGTTTGAGTATCTGCTTGCCCTGCGGCTGCTCAACAAGCTGCTGGGCCAGCTGCCTCTGGATCGTGTAGACAGCAGGGAACGACTGGAGAAGGTCCAGGCCAAGCTGAAGTGGTACAGCTTCCCCGGCCTGCTGCAGCTCTTCCTAAAGGGCTTCACTTCTGCTTCGACTCAGGAGCTCACCATCCACCTGCTCAGCAAGCTCATCAGTGTCTCCAGACATACACTGGTAGACCCTTCACAAGTGGCAGGTAAGTGTGCGGGACTAAACATTGTCAGTTCGGTAATTCCAACGACAAACTTACATTTAAAGACTTAAGTTAAACTTCTGCTCGAACTCAATAACAGTGGCAACATCCAGTAATGACATCCACAGAGCATGCGCCCCTCATTTAATAACAGTGTTTTGTTTTTTTATTGATGAAGTTGTTTCCGTAACTTGTTTTGGGCCGGTCCCAGAGTAAATACTTTTTGCCTTAAGAATTAATGACTATATTTGGGACAAAAAAAAATACTCTAAATTGGGACAAATTCCTTTTTGGGCTTCTACATTCAACATCTACAAATATTAAAACAAATTTCTTATTTACTTAATACTTAGTAGAGCTGCTAGAAAAGCAATGACAAAGAAATGGCTTCATCCAGACACTCATCTTTAGAGGACTGGTATGATATCATTTATGAAGACTTTGTAATGAAAAGACTCACCCGAAGCTTCAGGAAATTCAAATTTGAGGAAATTTGTGGGAAATGAAAAATGTTTATTTCACTGAAACACTCTTTTGTTCAAATTTGTTTGATTTTTATTTATTTTTTTAACCACATATAAAAAACACCCCGTCTTTTTTTGTTGTTTTATAATTACATTGTAAAAAGCTGAAAAGTTGGATTATTCTGTAAAAGTGTCTAACTAAAGATGATCTTGTGAACTGCTGCTGATAAGTTCCCCCAAATAAAGGGAAAAAAATGTTCCCACAATTTGAAACATAATACCTAATCAGAAGGTTATTTAGTTGTGCAGTTGCTCAAACGCTTTTCTTGTTTGCTCCATTGCGTTTAGTGCTCAGTTTCATGCTAACATTTCTGTTATCAGTTGTATTGATATTGGTTATTGCTTTAGACTTTGTTGCTAATTATGTGACTCTTTGTGTCCACTGTCTTCCTGTGACACGTCTGCAGGTTTTCCTTTGAACATCCTGTGCCTCTTACCACATCTCATCCAGCACTTTGACAGCCCCACTCCTTTCTGTAAGGAGACGGCTGATAAAATCGCCAAGGTGTGCGCTGAGGAGAAGTCAGCCACGCTCTCCAACCTGGCCCACATGATGAGCCTGTACAGCACGCACAGCTACTCCCGCGACTGCACCAACTGGATCAACGTGGTCTGTCGCTATCTCCACGATGCCTTCGCTGAGATAACCTTGAACTTGGTCACTTACTTGGCTGAGGTACGCAAGATGAAGATTGAACTCGTTGCTGTCAGTCACATACGATAAGATCAAGCCATTGATGTGTCCATCTGTGTCTCTCTCAGTTGCTGGAAAAGGGCCTTCCCAGCATGCAGCAGTCCTTGTTGCAGATCATCTACAGCCTGCTGAGTCATATTGACCTGTCAGCAGCCCCGGTCAAACAGTTCAACCTGGAGATCATGAAGATCATTGGCAAATATGTGCAGGTGAGCAGTCACCACACTTCCTGTGTAAGTTTGATCACATATCGCAATTAGTGCTGTTGCATGTCACTCGTAAGTTATCAGTTATTTTATTGCTTATTTACTCAGTGTCTTAACCCTTTGAAACCTGGAGCAATATCACTTTTCTTGTGATGCTTTCAGACACCCTTTGCAAGTATTTAAACTTTTGAACGCTGAACAAATTGGTGAAATTCTGCTCAAAAACATGGCAAAAAAGGCTACTTGGTAAGAGATGTCCTACAAATTGCAAAAAAAAAAAAAAAAAACCCAATAATTAGATATTTAAATTTTTTCAGATCATTTCCTTGTTTTGTTTTTTATTTTAACTTTTTTTTTTTAACTAATATTCTTGTTTTTAATTTTGTCTTTTTACAAATTTATTGCAATGTCTTTCAAAAACATGGGGGAAAAGGCAATGAGCAATTTGGTAAGAAATTTTCCAAAAATAAAAAAATATTTTTAAAAAGCTAGGGAAAAACTATATTTATAATTATCGTTACTATATATTTAAAATTATGTCAGAATTCTTATGATTTTTAAGCTTTTTTTCCAGATCATATCCTTGTTTGTTTTTAACTTCCTTTTTTCCCCCTTTCCTTTCTTTTTTTTTTTAAACTAATTTCTTGTTTTTAATCTTCTCTTTTTAGTAATTTCTCACAAAAAATTTTGGGGTCATTTTTTAATTCGTTGTTTATTCCCTTCTTCCCATGTTTTTCAAAGTAATCAAGCCACTTTGCTCAGGTTTCAAAGGGTTATTAAGTAAAGTAATTGACTTCTTCACTACATAGGTATTTCTTTTTCTTAATCCTTAACATGATTTTCTGCAAGTAGCAGCACCAGGAATTGTAAAACTTCAATTATAAAACTTCACCCATGCACCACTTGGGTGCAATTTGTCATATGTTCAGTATTAGTTATATTATTTTCACAGATAGCCTAATGCATGTAATCCATATCTTACAGGGTTGTTTTTGTTGAGAGGCCTCTTTGATGCAGCTACAGCTCTTTATGGGAGCCTTTTACCAGCCTTGACTCAGGGCACTGTATGCTTCTCACTCACTGCGTCTAACAGCTGTTATACCATTATTGCCTCAGGCCGATGCTGTACTGGCTTACTACCAGTGTTGCCTTTTGAAGAAGACATTATGTTTGTGCGAATACAGTACACTCCTGCATGTGCATCGGCGTGCACTCTGAGCTGTATTTGTTTGCCATCCTTTTAAGGTCCCCCGACATTAACATAGGCCATACATTGTAGAAAATGGCCTCAGAGATTAAGTGTGTAGCTGCTGTGTGGGTAGGAGATGTTTTGGCCCTCTGAGGGAAAATATGTCCATTCACATTTATATATTCTCCAGAAACACCTACACATCCCCATATCTTACAATGGAATCATTATATGGTTTTTTACAGAGCCCGCATTGGAAGGAGGCTCAAAACATTCTGAAGTTGGTGGTGTCGCGCTCAGCCAGCCTTGTTGTTCCAGATGATGTGCAGCGATCATACAGCACAGAATCCTGCGGCTCTCCAGAAATTGCCTTTACACGCATATTCAACAACTCTTCAAAGGAGCTGCCTGGCAAAACTCTGGATTTCCACTTTGACATCTCAGAGGTCAGTTCCCTCCCACTATGGCTTTTTCTGTCAGTTGGGTTTTCACTCTAAGGATGTATTTTATAGTATTTTATTGCTAACTGGCACTATTTCACTCTGTAGACACCAATCATAGGGCATAAATATGGTGACCAGCGTACTGCAGCTGGCCGGAATGGAAAGCCGCAGGTCATTGCTGTAACCAGGAGTACCTCCTCCACATCATCCGGCTCCAACTCCAACGGTCTGGTGCCAGTAAGCTGGAAGAGGCCTCAACTCTCTCAGGTACCTGCTCCAACAGACACTGGACATCCAACACCGTGCACAAATTAAAGCCATGTAGCAATATTCAGGTCCAGGTACTACATCCAAATGTAGCACAAATTTAATATAATTTTTAGAACATCTGCAAAAGAAAATGCAAATTAAGGTTTGTTTACAGTATCTGCTGTTATGAGAATGTAAGGTGTTAGTTCATTGAGATAAGCAGCAGCTGACTCTCCAGTCAGGTGCTACTATGCAAATGCTGAAGAAAAGGGTGCAACTAGATTATGGAATTAAGAGTCAAACCTCAAATGGTGGAATAGAAATGTACAGAACATGGTGGAAATAGGGCATTTATGTTTGTTTCATGTATTAATTTGAGGAAGGTTACATCCTCATCGCTCCACACAGATCAGATGTTTTCACCTGCTGCTGCCTTTTTTGTCTCTTAAGTGGGGCGGAAGCTTCAGTGGATATTTAAATCACATGATTCCTGTACTTCTCCACCTCAGCTGAGTGTAAAAACTTCTTTGCAATATTTTGAGGGGTTTTTATTCAGAATTTTTGGTGTTTCCACACTTTTTTTAATGCACATATTGAAAAGGCACATAAATACAGGTGGATGGCAATGCACCCACTGACCTGTGGTTAAGCTTCACCAGGCCCAGCTCCGATCCATCTTTGTTGTTTGGATCTGATACTGTATGTGCCAAAAATAACTAGTACAACGAGCTAAACTAGTTATGTTCACTTGTTAAAGAGTTGTTTTACAAATGAATTAAACATTTACAAAGGCTTGTGTCCAGCGTGCAAACAAAAGCCTTTAAAGACACCAAATGGTTCAGTAATAGTAAATAATTGAAGTTATTTCACCAATACTCTCTCACTCCATGTTGTTTATGGACCTGGTGTTGGATATTGAAGATGATGTGCGCAAGACTAATTTTTTTCCTCTTTGTGATAATGTACTTTTGTTACAGAGAAGAACCAGAGAGAGGCTGATGAATGTCCTGTCTTTATGTGGCCCGGAGTCTGGCATTCCCAAAAATCCATCTGTAAGACTCCTCTCCTACTCTAAAGCCTCTGACAAGGTCTCTGTGAAATCACTGTTAAGGATACCGCTATTGTAACTTTGTCTTTTTGTTGTAGATTTTGATTTAATTTGAGTTTAAATTGTTTTTATGGACATACAACAATTGTGTGTTACTATTTCACAAAAAAGAGTCTCTTTTTCCTTCTTTCTGCACAGGTGGTTTTCTCATCCAATGAGGATCTGGACTCTGCAGACCAGCAGACCAGTCTCATACCCACAGTGGAGGAGGTGGTCAGAGAAGAGGAGGTGCAGGGAGAAGACACGGGCAGTGAGCAGCAGTTCGGTGTTTTCAAGGACTTTGACTTCTTAGATGTGGAGTTGGAGGATGCTGAGGTGAGAACTTACAGTAGATTTGACACACACAACAGGCTTGTTTGTGTGTGTCAAACTGAAGTAGCTCCATGTGAATAAAAAGTTATAAAAGTTGTATTCCTCACTACTTTTGTTGTTCCAGATTAACAAAATGTGTCCTGTTTGTCTTACTTGCATCCTGTTTGTTGTGACTGCTGTAGTAAAACATATCTGTGTTTTATAACTGTCTCAAGTCTACTAACACGCTTATTCCTTCTCCTTCTCTTGCCACAAGGAGTTGCAGGTAAGTCTGTGGGCCACAACGCTTCTTAGAGATGCCGTTCTCTGCAGTGCCCCGGTGTCTCTCTGTGTTGTCACCAGATAAAGTGCTTTAGTGCCCTTTGATTTGAAATTGTGGCTACTGTGGTTGTAAACCATTTACTTTTATAGTTTTAGAACACTGCATCATTTATCATCCCAAAATGTGGCAGAAAATCATCTCACCCACTTATGCATTCATGTATTTTTTTTTTTCAGTTGTGGATTGTTAAAGGGGACCAATTATGCTTTTCCATATTTTCTATATGTTACAATGTTCATATTAAGCACAGCCAAAGTTTCAAATAATAAGGTAAACATATGTAAAAATAGCCTCAGGCATCAGGCTGTTTTGAATTAACTGTTTTTTTGTTTTTTTCTACTTTCGACACATGCTGACATCAACTCGTGACAGATTTCTTTATATGGTTATCTACTCCAGACACGCTACTGCAAGTGTTTAGCTACATGCTAACGTCAGGGAAACATGTAATCTTAGTTGCGGATGTTGTTTTTTCCCCGATTTTGCATCATATTCACACTGGATTTTGGTTTAGGAGCATTTATGGAGTCATTCCCCAGCTGCAATGACAGTACAGAGGCGCTGAGATACAGAACACATTTGGAAAACACCTACCAATTAGAGCAGACTTAAAGACACAGGTGCTAAAACAGAGGGTCTCAGATGGAGGCTGAATACAGGTGTTCCAACACAGACAGTGTGAAGAACATTAAAGCATGTAATCATGTTCTAGTAGAACCCCAAAATTCAAATATGAACCTGAAAATGAGCATAATAGATCCCCTTTGATGTATGTATTGTATGTTTGTGTTGTGCTTTGTTTCCTTGTTTTGTAAAACCTACCCCAGACCCCATTATCGTGTGCACTGCGTCTCACTGCCGCTGTCTTGCTTGTCCTGCAGGGGGAGAGCATGGACAACTTCAACTGGGGGGTGCGTCGTCGCTCCCTGGAGAGCATGGACAAAGGGGACACGCCGTCTTTGCAGGAGTGCCAGTACACGGGCAGCACGCCAAGCCTCAACCTCACCAACCACGAGGACACGGATGAATCGTCTGAGGAGGAGGTACTGAGCGCTAGCCAGATTCTCACCCGCTCTGGCCTTGTAAGTCTCACTCTAGTTAGGGTCCCCCCCCACAATCCAACCCACCATGCTCCTCACACAGCCCGCTGGCATGGTGTGCGTGTGTGTGTGTGCGTACTGAGCTGGACCTGCTGCCAGTGTGGACAGGGGCTAGATGCTTGCTTCTTCGCTGGTGGTAGATGCCCCCTTCAAACCTCAGCCCAGTCCCTCTTCCTCTGACTGCTAGATTAATGCTATTATCCTTTCTCATATTTTTTTTCCAATAGGTAAGTACAGTTTAGGAAAACTCAAATCATTTCACACTGACTCAATGTGAATCATTAATTATTGATAGTTTGATTAACAAGAGGAGAAGAGATTTAAAATTGAATAAAATCACTTAGATATGACTAGTGTTAGAGTTCAGATTAACAGCATGTTTCTTTGCATTTTTTGGCCGCTTGTCTCTAACTCTGCTTTGTTTTGCTTTGCAATCAAGGTCTTATCCAAACCTGTCAATAATAACGCCATTAATATAAAGGCTTTACCTCCTTCTAACGGGGCTGTTTTCTTTCTCTCTTCTTCTGCTCTTCTTGATCTTGGTAGTGCACGGTGAGAGAATGAGCTTTTGCCTCTAGTGGATATTTGCCCCCAAAATGTTTGTAGTTATTCAGTATTACTCTGTACCTCTAGAAACAATGAGCATGCAGCATATATGTGTGTGTGTTTAAACAGAATTTTGAAAGCGTTAAGTGTAATGTATTATTACTATAATTGACATTGGCATGATCTTACCTTCTGCCTGAAGCAAGTTTTAAGTGCCGAATGGAAGACTAAAAAGACTAAATGTCATGCTCTGCTTGATACAGAAACATGGGTAATGTCTTTTTTTTGTTCAACTGTAAATAATAAGCAACACAAACCGTTACTGTTAAGAACCCCTCGGACTCGCAAATACTATAAAGACTTCTGTTAAAGTTAACCAAGTATTAAAATATCTCTACAAGACAGCAGACGTCTAATGTGTCATATGAAGTGTTGAATTTATTATAAACTAATCATCAGCTCTAGTATAATTAATAATAATGCTCCTTAACATATCAAACCTTCATTCAAGTATATTGTACCCTACAGTAAAGCCATTTGGAGTGTTAACAGTATGTATCAGTGAAATACATTTTAGCGAAGGAACTAATTGGCATGTCTTGAAAGACACCTACCATTTTCACATAAGTCTGAAAAAAAATCTGTATTAGAAATTCTCCTAAAGTCAGTTTTGTGCAGTCTGTGTTTTGATGTAGTGGCAGATACAGCAGTTAGTGTACTTTTAATAAACATTTGCATCAAACCAGATGGCATACAATCTTGGGCGAATTCACAAAGAATGGATTGCGCCCACTGGTAGCACCGTGAATTACGCATCACTTGGAACCGTTATCTGCCTGTCTCAAGGTGCAGATATTACGCTGAGGATATTACAGCAAAAAAACAACCATAAAATTTTGTAGCTGAGTGAAGTTTGCCCTTTTTTGTATCTGATTACAATTGTCCAGGTGGCAAAGTATCAATGGTGCCTTTACACTAAGATCACAGTAGGGTGCACTTCACTCTTTGCAGGTTTAGAGGACACAAAAGTCATGCAATCCTTTTGTGAATTCGCCCCTTTGTATAGTGTTTATACTGTGTCTTAAGACACAAGCTAACCAGTCCTTACGTTTTCCTTCCCCAGCTTAACAGTGACTCTGCTACTGACGACACCGCATCCAACCATGTGGACTCCTTGCAGCAATCTCAAGAATCGTCCAGCAGTGCCCTGACAGAGGAGGCAACTGCCCTGCCCTCTCTGCCCTCCCTCCCTCGACTGGATAGCCCCATGTTGGAGATGGCCCACTCAGACAGCACCAGCAGCCAGCTGCCTGAGGTGCGATCAATCGGGGGCAGCAATAAACTGTGGTGCTCTGGTGCTTTCTAGCTTCACTTTCTCTTTCTGTCCAACCTTTATCTGCTTTTACTGTACTGCTCTGCTTGTCTGTCATTGAGACAGAAGCTCAGCTACCCTCAGAGAGGTTTGGATGGGATAAAAGTGCTGGTTCTCTAAAAACTGTGTCCACCTGCTGTCAGGTGAAGACATCATGTGATGCTTTCCCTGCTTCTGACTCCTCTTACTGCTGCTTACTTTGTTGCTTCGCTCTGGGTTTGGGTGCTGAAGACTAGCTCTTACTCCTTAAATGGTATATGTGGTGATTAGCTGAGTGGTGGGGCTTGCTTGCCTGTGTGATTTGGGGAGATGAAACTTAACGCTCACCTCAGGTTAGCTGTCACTGCTCACCTCCAATAACACAGCAACTGACCATTCCAACTAAATCCTCCATTAAAAACTTGTGAAATGGACACCAGCTCCTTTATCTTCGGCAGAAGCATGTGTGAGTATAAGTCCATTACAAGTGGTGTGTTCACTTTAGAAATAATGCAGTCAACTGAAAACCAGTGGTTCTCTAGCCAATTAAACCTCTTCATTTTGCTACCATATTAACATGCCATAGCCTGTCTTGTGATGAACAGCTTTGCTATCTGCTGCTACTGACATTTATCACTTATACTAACAATGGTGAGTATATTATGTCATCCTTATTTGCTTTTTGCACACGAGGGGATTTCAGATTTTAAATTTAAATTAATCTTTACTTGAAGAATATTTTTTTTTACCTTTAAAGGGATAGGTCTGATTGTTGTAAGTGGTGTTGTATGAGGTACTTATCCATAGGTCTGATTGTTGTAAGTGGTGTTGTATGAGGTACTTATCCATAGTCAGTGTATTCCCAACAATAGATGGTGGTCAGTCCACCCCCAGTTTAGAGCAGACACTGTATATAAAGATGGACAACACTTAAAAGTAAAAAGTGAAGCCAAAATATCCCGAAACCGGCTGCTGCGGTTTTCAGTTCAGTTCGATTCAATTTTATTCATAAAGCCCAATATCAGAAATCACAATTTGCCTCAGAGGCTTTACAGCATACAACATCCCTCTGTCTTTTGGACCCTCACAGTGGATAAGGAAAACTCCCCCCCAAAAAAAACCTTTCATGGGGGAAAAAAATGTTAGAAACCTCAGGAAGAGCAACTGAGGAGGGATCCCTCTTCCAGGACGAACAGACGTGCAGTAGATGTCATATAGAACAGATCAACATAATAAATTTGCAGTAATCCATATGACACAATGATACATAAAGAGAGACAGAGAGAGAGAGAGAGAAAGAAATTGAGACAGAGACAGAGCAGGACAGACAGTAATATAATAATAGCTACAATAACATTAATTTTAGTAATAATATTATCATAATAATAATAACAGTAATTGTGGTATCATATGTTGTAAGTATATATTAATATATGACAGTATATGTATGTGACAATTACAATCATATGTGTATATTAACAGTAGTAGTATGACTAATAACAGCAGCAGTAGGAGGCATCAGGCAGGACCACGGCAGCAGCACAACCACGACACATGATCCAGGCGTAGCTGAGATACGAGTTCACCTGCGTGACAGTGGAGCACAAAGGCTCCAGAGAAGAAGCCAAGTTAGGGATTTGCAGAAATAGGACTTAAACTGTAGCAATAGGACTTAAATGTTAGCAATAGCAATGGTTTTCTGCTGGTGACAATATTATGAGCCAGAGCAATCTCTCTGGTACGGAGTTCCAGCTCATACACACATCCGATAAACTGCAAGCAGCGCCATTGATCATGAGCATCAAATAACCCATTAAAACCAAACTCATCAGATAAATGAACACTTGAACATATGTTAGCATGATAAGAACTACCTGAAATAACAGAAACCATCTTGCGGAAATATTTATTTGCTGTGTACTTTGAATTTTTAGTTTGTCCTATGTCACATCCAACATGAAGGGGTCAGGATTTGTGTCCTAAACAGGGGGCGATCAAAATGTTTTGGCTTCACTTTTTGGGAGCTGTCATGTCTTTTATCTTTATTATACAGTCTTTGGTTTGGAGAAGCAGGCAGGAGTACCACTCAGTTTAAGTGTATGTTATATTTTTTTATTCTCTGACGGGGAACTAAATCCGTAATCTATGCTCTCTTCAAAGCCACCAGACTCCTTTTACAAAACCAGTCATTTTACCTTGCAGAATATTGGAGCTGCTAGTCTACCGCTGCCTCGATTGTTTAGTTTGTTTGCGTTATGTTGTGAGTTTGGTGAATCGGAACTAACCGTTTAAAGCAGCATAGACCAGCCACTCACATGTTCCTCAATGCAGAATTTTTGTCAAAGAAGTCTGGTGGCTTTGAAGAGAGCATAGATGGATGTAATGCTTCAGTTTCCTGTCAGAAAGAGCTGTCTGCGGCAAGGGGAAGCTGTTAGAAATATCCTAATATAGCATACACTTAAGCTCGTTGTTGCCCCCATCCAAAGCAGTGCACTGCTTAGCTCTCTTGGCAGTTCTTCTGCCTGCTCCTCCAAACTGGGGGCGTGCAGACTGCCATCTAGTGTAGGGAATAATCAGACTATGGGGTAAGTACCTCATATGACCCCACTTCAAAAAAAAAAAATAGAACTATCCCTTCAAATACAGGAATATAAGAATAGTCTTGCCTCATACATATTTAATGTAAATTCCTACCTCTCAGTGATGATGCTTTGTACACAGAACTGAATGTAACTTTTCAAGAACTCAATCTAGCCGACGGTCTCAATGTCATCCCAAGGACATCTCCCCTATCACAGCCCCAGCTCTTAGTGTAATGAGCCCTAGATAAAACCATCAATACTCTTACTCATTCCCTCCAGGATGGCCACGACCACTTCTAAAAGCTTTCTGTAATATGGCAGCTGCCTCTGTGATGTACTGGCTGTCTGCCACGCTCAGTTTTCCTAATGCATTAGACCTTTAAATAAAAAAAACACAAGACTGTAAAAAAAACAAGTGCTCTTAATTAAAACCCCTTCTCTGTGCCATTTTCTAACATCCCTCCTCCATGTACGTGCTTCACATTAACAGGGCTACTTTATATATGGAATTTATCTGGAGTTTCCTGTGTCTGAGTCAGACACTGTAACTGGTTTTTGTGCTAATGTAATCAAAAAGAAATTGTGTTCCCTCACTTAGTGTGCCCATTGTTGATTACCGCTGTTTGGTGAATTTGTTATGCTGCTACGGTCCATCATTTATGTGTAGTTATGCAGCACAGGTCATAAATCTGTCCAGACTGATGTAACATGCTTCAGAGCGTATACTTTACATCAGATTTATCTGCTGTCCTGTCAGCTCTCACTCCCTGTCGTTTTACCAGGATGCTACTGTTTTATTAGCATTGAGGTCAAGTTTTTAATGGCATTTCAGTGATAGATTGATATTGGCTTCTGTTTATTGATTCTTTTCTTTTTCTTTAATTTCTCACGAGAGACGTTAGCGTATGGAGTGACATAAAGAGCCATCTCCAAGGAAGTGAACCTTGTAAAAAGCGCTGACTCGAAAGTCCCTCTTGTGTAATTGAAGCTAATATGTGGTCTTAAGTATGGGCTATAGAAGTCTTAATTTAACCCATAATAGAGGCTCAGCCGTGAATCTGTTCTCAGATTGATATTAAGAGCCGCCATTCTCAGAATAACCAGGCAATTTAACTGTTAGAAAGATAGTGTAAATGAAGAATATGTTTTTATGTGGTATCATCTGCCAAACTGCACCTGCTGAGCGCCCCCCTCTGGCTTGTCCTACAGGATGCTGTTAGCATGACGGCAGCGGACGAGCTGAGCAGCAGTGTGAGTGAAGACACGGGGTTTTGCAGTGCCCCCCCTCTGCCCTCTGACCCATCCGAGCTGTGTGACCTCCAAGACTCGCAGGACCATCAGGATGCTCAGGAACCTCAGGAACCTCAGGAGACCCAGGACCCTCAGGAAGACCTGGATCCAGCCCCCCCTCCCCCGCCGGCCATAGACACTCCACCGGGGTCCATCTGTGAGGACGATTCCCAAACAGTCCTGCCTCTAGCTCTGCCCCTGCCCATGCCACCAGAGACGAAGCCAGATCCAGACCCAGACCCAGACAGCACCTGCGGCTCAGGGTGGGAGGAAGATGTGACGCAGGCCCTGAAGGAGCTGGATGAGCGCTGTGAGGAGGAGGAGGCGGACTTCTCTGGCATGTCCAGGTGAGTGGATTGTTTTGGATAAAGATCACAGAGAATTCGAAATAATACATGCTGTGTTATGATTGTCCGGATTAGTAATCTATATAATATCATTTTATATCTGTAATCTGATGACAAATTAATACTGGTCTTTGGCCTTTTTAACATGTATTTAGACTGCTGGGACCCACCAAAGACAGATAACCTGAGTTTTTATGTGAATTGTTAAAAAGCAAGTTAGGTATTTTTCAACCTGGACTCTATTTTACCATGTTTTTGTGTCTAAGTGACTAATGGGAACAACAGTTTTTGAAATTGGCCCACTATTGAGCAAGACTGCTGCAAATGGCAGTGGCGAAACAGGCTGCTGTGTCACCACCCGAGGCATGTTCACACCTACAATTTATGTCCACTGTAAAGGCCCGAACATAGTCGGGCGGAACGTATGCGGAACGGACTCCGCGAGGAATGTCCGCAGTCATTCGGGCTTTCATAGTCGAGCGCACTTCCGCATGGTAGTTTCCTGTAAAAATGTCCGTGAAAAATACATGCCGAGCAGTCACTGGTGCGCAGAGCGGAGTCCGCGCGGTCGTAAAATCTGAGCTTTGCGCGCACAGGGCTTGCAGACGTCCGCTTTGAGTCCGCGCGGACCTCCGCGGAGTCCGTTCCGCGTATGTTCCGCACGAGTATGTTCGGGCCTTAAGTGCTTGTTTTTGCCACTGACAGGCTCAGATTATTTTTGTGTCTGATGTCACTTTGAAAAGGATTCCTACAGAGATAGACCTTTTTTTTAAGGTGTAGGATCCTTTCAGTTCAAGCAGATACAGCCCAGAAATCACCACTTCCAAATCAACCAGACTCCATTTAAGTAAGCAGTAAATTCATCATTGTAAAACACACTTCCTTCAGAATTGACAGAAACTAAAAATAAAACTCACAAAAACTGTCTTGGTTTGTCACTTCACTGTTCCAACAATCACCAACTCAGGTTTAGTTTAAATAAAAACCTTAATTAACCTAGTTTGATGTGAAAATATGCTGGATCTGTATGTGTTGTAATGAATTGAAATTAATCTTAGAGTTACTTTTTATTTAAATGGAGTCTGGTGTATTTGGCAAAAGCGATTTTTGATGCGTCTCTGGTTAAACAAAAAGAATCTTGCTCTCTAACAAAAAGGTCTATCTCTGTAAGGATCCTCTCTATAATGTTGTCAGACACTTGTAATGATAATCTGAGCCTGTCAGTGGCAAAAACGAGCACTTCTAGTGAAGGTAAACTGACAGTTCAAACATGCCTCGAGCACTGCAGCCTGTTTCGATCTTGCCAGCTGCAGCCTTTCTGCTCAGTACTGGACCAATCTCAAAAATTGTTGTCCCGATTAGTCACTTAGACACAAAAACACGGGAAAATGGAGTCCAGACTGAAAAATACCAAAGTTACATTTATTATTTGGTACTGTCAGCGATAGAGGGAACAGTTTTACATCCATATGCTTTGATCCTGTAGATAAACCAAAGCAAAAAACATGCATCACCATTAATGTTAGTTTTAAAAGATTTACTTTGGAGAACAGTTCAGATGAGGGCAAAATAGCAAAGATCTCATAATATACCAGAGGGACTGGAAAACCATGTGCAGTGATGTAAAAGAGAATGCTGAAATGAGAAGTCTTATCAGAGCCTCGCCTGAAATACAGAGCGCCTGCACTGACATCAGAAGAATTTATTACATTTTTTATGAAACATAATATCAGGCTTATGAAGCATCAGGGAAAACAAGCCGTAGTGCTGCAGCACACGTCAAAGGCCACACATTTGATGAGTGAGGCGTTTCATCTGGTGCCGTGGTGACAAGACGAGATACATCAAGATGTGTCGATTCAGCTCAGCGAGTGATTGATTGAGTGATTGATCACATTGTATTTTTGCTTTGTAGTTTTAAATCAGAGCAGCCAGCACATTGCAATGTTGGAAAAAAAAGGAAAACCTTCTGAGTTTTACCACCTCTGCCATCCAATTCTGGGTGAATCCCTGATTGGAACTGCCCATTTGAAAAATCAGTGTCAACACTACGATGCAGTGCAGTTAAAATGGCTTTTTCACAATCAGTTTCAATGTTTTTATTGTGGTAAGTCGTATCAGTTGGTAAAAAAAATACTTTGGGTATGACTGCTTATGAAGGTATATAGATTACAGTATGTGGAGCGACTAGCCTCTGTGAGATAGATACTGTCGAGATGGTCTGATGAGTAATTTCTTCACTGGCATGGCTCCAGTGTGGGCTGAAACTATGAAGGTGGGCCAGGGTAGGCTGGCTCCCATCCACAAAATGTTCCCTCTTCAAGGTGGGCCAATTCTGGCTGGAGGACAGTTATAAATTGAGGGTTTTAAACTACACTGAACAAACATGCAGACACAGACAGTCACTCACTTAGCCTCTTACTAGCATCCATCACTGTACTCAAGGTCTTTCACTTAGCTAAGCCACGCATGATTGATAGGCAAGCGTGTTAGTGGGGTGCACTCTGAGCGATTGTCTGAAAACAGCAGGACACTAAGCAGTTTAGTGTTTTTTCTGTGTATGAGGATTTATGTGAGTGGGAGAGAGCAAGACAAAAACAACTCAGCAACGTTTTGCCCCTGTGAGGTTGGGAGCTGGCTCTGTTTTGCAGAAGTGTGTGTATGTGTCAGTGTGTGTCGATGTCTAGCTTGTATAGAGCTCTCTGCAGTCCTGTGTGGGATGGGAGTGCAGTGCGCTAGTGCTGTTAGCAGTTGCAGCACAGTCGAGCTGCAGACAAGGGGAGAGAGTAAGGGAAAGAGAAAAGAGGAGCGATAGTTGGGGTGAGGATGAGGACAGAGGCTGTGTCCGCTACAGCGCTTGGCAGCGCAGGCTTTAGATACTTATATTCTGTCTGCTTCTTCAGGCTGTTTGGTCCTACAGGCCTGTGAGTATCTGTATGTGTGTGTGTGTGTGTGTGTGTGTGTGGGAGACAGAGATGTTTGCATGATGCTAAAATGCTAATAGCTCATATGTTGTTATTGTGCTAGAGCACTGCAGTAGATTAGAGCTCTCAATATACTGCAGCACAATCTGCAGTGAGGGAGGCAGAGATACAGCGATGTCAGGTTGTTTACTTGCAGCGAGTGAGGATGAGCATGTGTGCGTGTTTACATTTTGTCCTTCAGTAAAGACTGAGGGGAGTGTAGAACATGTCGGACTGTAGCTTATTGGCCCCCGTGTGTGTTTCAGTCAAGATGAAGGTGACGCAGACTGCTTCCCAGAGATTCAGGCCTCTCCGCCCCCTTCGCCCTTTCTCTCTGCCATCCTGGCAGCATTCCAGCCTGTTGCCTATGACAATGAGGAAGATGCTTGGCGTTGCCATGTCAACCAGATGTTGTCAGATACAGATGGTTCCTCTGCTGTTTACACGTTCCACGTGTTCTCCCGACTCTTTCAGGTAAATGCCTAATAAATGCTTTTTCTTGAATATGTTTGCAGTTTTGAACTGCAGGGCTAAACTTACCTGAGGGTTTTACAGTCTTGTTTACATGTGAGCATTCTCAGCAAGATTTTTTTCTTCCTCTTTTATTCCATGTCCTTGTTTAATACAGAGCATTCAGAGGAAATTTGGCTCCATTACGCATTCATCTGTTCGCTTCCTTGGGGAAAGGCTCCAGCGAATGGGGAATCAGTTCCTCAGCTCTCTGGAAGTCATGACGTCTCGCTCACAGTGTCCCACTGTGCTGCTGGATGCAGAGACGGTGAGGCTGTTTTGCATGGTTGTCTGCAATAATTATGATAAAACTGATTGAGCTAAAATAGAATAATGTAGTTGCACTATTGTTTTTCTATTATTTTGAGGAAAAATAGCACTGCATGTTATACATATTCCTTAATGTGTATGTGTGTCCTGCTGTAGATATTTCTCTGTCATGTACCGTGTATGTATTGGATGTTGTTGTGGGTTAATGTATGTGGGGTCCTGTCTTGCTGTTGTAGCTGGTCTCTTGTGGACTGTTGGAGACTCTGAAGTTTAGTGTGCTGGAGTTGCAGGAACACCTGGACACCTACAATGCCAAGAGAGAAGCAGCAGAGCTTGTAAGTCACCACATATCTCCCACACTGACCATATCTACTTTCTTATTCTCTTTTAACCTTTTTCCCCTCAGGACACTCACATCCTCCGTGATTCTGAAGACTGCCACAGCTGCAGTTTAAGTTGCTGTGTCAGGATATGTGTGTGTGTGTGTGGGGGGGGCTCTAAGGAACTGTCTGTCAGTGTCCTCTCATCTAAAGAGAGATTGGCTTAGGAAGTGTGTCTAAATTGCCCTTTATCCTTATGCCATCGCACCGTGGAAATGCTAAGAGGACATGGAGACAAATAGCTGATGCTGTACAAGATATGCCCCAATCTGTCTCATCAGCAGTGCAGACATTGAATCAGTGTTGGGTATGAGTAGATTTAGCTGCCGTTAGTGTCTGCATCACTAGTGACATCCCCTGCTGAAGGGATAAAAATAACCCTCAGCACTCCTAAATCAGTTATAGAAGGCCAGGCAGAAGAAGCTGTGAGGGGTGGGAGGAGGAACATGGGGGGAGGGGAATGAAGAGAAGAGATGAGATTGCAGAGGGTTCTGGGATGCTGGGGCGCTAATTGAATGAGACGGCAATGGTCCCTGGAGGGCTAGATACTACCCCGTGCTCTGGAACAGGCCTTCTTTAATTCGCTAAGTACAACACTCTTATTAGATCTCCTCCATGACCAACCTTTATTATATATGTACACAAATGTAGATGCAGACGTCCAAGGGAGGAAAAAAAAGCTCTCGTTTTGCCTCTGTTACCAATCTTCCTCTCCCTCCCCTAATCCTCATGTCTTTTTTTCTTTCTCACCCACTCCTGTCCTCCCAACCCTGTAGTGGCTGGAGAACTGCAGGAAAACATTTGGGGACAAAGACAGCAGCCAACGACCCAATACTCATGCACAGGTAGGAATGAACACTTAATGTTTGAGGGGAATGTTATTTGTAACTTGTGTATATGACTTTTAGGAATCTGGTAAATCGTTAAAGGCTGCAGCTGAATGATCAATGGATGAAATTTGTCACCTTTTAGGTCTTTGCATGAAGACTTAAGTTCCAGCTGACATTAAATTGCATGTTTTTTGTTTGCAAATACACAAATATCTGCTGTGTAAATCACTTGTCCTGTGTTCTCCTTCGAAAAAAATTATATATTTTTTAGTTTTAAAAAAGTTTTGCATGTTTTCATCAGAATACCATCACTTATACGTCTACGTACATGACGTGGATGAATTTTGTTTACATGTGATCAAATGTTTTCATTTGAAACTAAAGCAGTAACGTCAGCATTACATCATAGGCAGAGCAGATGGTCACACAGAGCCAGACAGCAGCTACACAACACAAGAGCCACAGACTCTGAACAACAACCACATTAGCTCTCCTGCTTAACTCTTCCTCTTCTCTAACTTACAAACATGAACACACGTCTTGTCCTGCACCTTAGCTTATTGAATAAGTCACCAAACAAACACTCCCCAGGGAGACGTGTACTGTTAATGTCAGTTTGCAGGCCAGGTAGCTTACCAGCTGCTCAACTGCAACACATTAAACAGCATGTTAATATACCTGCATGTCATTTCTGTCCGGTTACGTGCTGGTATGGTTCTTATTCTTCAATACCATTAACAATAACCTGTCTGTCTATGACATTTAGGCTGCAGGGAAAGTTTGTTTACTTTGTTTTTCATTCCCCTGCTGGGGCTCAGCCTGCCAGCTGCTGTCCATCAAACAGACACTAACACACCCGTCCAGCCACCGAGAGAAAAAGGAGCATTTCTGATATTTTCCCAAAGTTCTTCTTTTTTGGTAAAAAGAAATATTAACAATACATTTAAAAAAAACATGTTGACATTATACACAGTATTGTGTTTTCTGATCCTGTATTGATTCTAAAAAAGACTTTTGATTTTTAATTGATAGCTTACATGAAAGGACTCGTGGCAGTGGTTCTTTTTGTGTTGTGTGTAAACCCTCTACGGCTAGGTAGCAATATTTTAATCTGTCTTCAATTATTTGACTCTTCCACTCCAACGTAACAACATATCGCTAGCTTAAACACAAAGAACACAGCCCCTGAAACAGGCAAGTCATAAAGGGCACAATGCTAGCTCCTGAAATTAGACTCCTTAAAAATCGTGATATATCATCTTGCCAGATTCTTGCCAATACACAGCCCTACTTAATGTTCACCTGACATTTGTGACAAATATCTGTTTGGCAATCGCACCTTTTTAATTAGTATAGTATGTATATACTATACTTTATATATTCGTGACAGACAGGTTTTCCACTTTTAACTCCGTTGTCCTCAGTTGCATGGAGATGTTGCATGCTCTCACTCCACATCCTGGAGTTGGTGACATTTTGACTCAGGCTACATCCACACTAATATGTTTTTGTTATGCATAACTTCTGCTACGTTTACACCTCGCACCCACACTGCTTTGGCATTTTGGAACCCCTTAAACCGTGGAGTGTTTTACTGCCGATCTCGTTTCAATTTGAAACTTCGGGGTGGAAACGGGCAGAAACTGAGACTTTTGAAAAAGATGATGCACTTCCTGATTGGGTCTAACATATCAAGCCAAAACGTTAATGATAGGTCTACATACCTTTTGTAATTTCATACTTTCTTATTGCGATGATTTTCCTCTGGTAATGAATAATGCTCCCACTGTTTAATATCTTGGCGTATTTGCCTTGCAGTGACTCCAAATCTGTTTTCTACCATCTTGACCACAATAAACTCATGTTACCTTCAGTAGCAGTTCCACCTCGTTGTTGGCCCAAGCAGAGAAATCTCTGGTCTTGTTTTTCATCATTGCTGTTGTTCTGTGTTATTTTCTGTAACTAAGCAACCAACCTCAGAGAAGACAATCTGCTTCCTGTTTACACTGGCACACGCATAACCAGTACACATGAATGGTCATGTGATATCTGTTTTTCGGCATGTTGATATGGACGGAGAT
Organism: Epinephelus moara; assembly: GCF_006386435.1. Taxonomy (NCBI): domain Eukaryota; kingdom Metazoa; phylum Chordata; class Actinopteri; order Perciformes; family Serranidae; genus Epinephelus; species Epinephelus moara. Next base: position 5,479,865 of record NC_065515.1, read on the forward strand.
TCAGTGCTAAATGCTTGTGTGTATGGAGATTGTTTTCATAAGGTCATATTTGTGTGGATGTAGCCTCAGCTTGAGCTTCCCTCTGTGTTTTCCAGCCACAGACATGCTGTCATAGGATAAAAATGGCAACATATTCAGAAGTATTTTTACTGTACTCCACTCTCCTTCCTCCTCCTGTAGCCTCCACCATATCTTTTCTCTCCCTCATCGTACACGCTGTTCTGAAGTGAGCTCATGTGTTTCGGCTCTGAGCCCTCACCGACCTGTGTGAGGGGAAGATGATAAACCACTGCTCTTTGCCCGTCAGGTCACTGTGTCTCAGCTGCCATGTTAAAGCTCACTAATTCTTGGTCTTTCTCTCCTTCTGTTTTGTTTGTTGTTGTTTTCGTGTGACCTGCTTCTTGCTTAGCAAATGGAAAATCTAGCAGTAAGTGGTTCTCATATTACAGAATCTTAATAATCATTACATCCGGACAAAACAACTGACCATCTCATCTCTCTCTGTACATACCTGCGCTGTTGGCAACCACAGACTGTGCTCTGCCACCACCCCCACCCACCTCTGTATCTCTGTCTGTGCCTTGATCGGTCATGTAACCCAGCTCAACGCTCTCATCCACCCAATCATAAGTTACTGTTCTCCTGAATGGCAGCATATGCTTTTTGTGATGTTGCTGCATCCAGCCTGGATAATCAATAATCAAACTGCTTTGTACTGCACACTGATTCTGTCTGCAGATAGATGGAGATGTTTAAACTTGTATCCAGTGTAGAGTCATTGATGATTTCAGAGGGGGTGCCTCTGTTATCAGTGGAGGATGACTGCAGAGATCATATGTCAGGATTGGATTACTTTCATTTTGCATGTGTATTGTTCCATTATCATATCTGTTCAAATTACCATTTTTTTCTCCCTCCATGTTTTCTTGGATTAAGGTCTAAAATTTCAGTAATTGCTAGGGGTGGGATACTCTTGTCGTCTCATGATTTGATTACGATTCAGAGGGCTACGATGCGATTATGAAACAATTATCGACGTGTCTTAATGCATCCAAATTTTTCTTTATATTATTTTTTCTCACTGTGTGACCACTTGCTACTTTTAAAACACAGCGTATTTATAAAATAAACAGATGAATTTACTTCCGGTTTCTATATTAATCCAGTGTAGCTCTTGAACAGGATCCTTTCCCCTTCAACTTCATAGAAGCAAAAATACTTCCACACTCTATCTTTTAAGCCAGTAGTGATGGGCAAAAATGAACGAACTTATCTTCTTGAACGACTCTTTCTAGTGCCTGTTATGTATCAGGTCAGCCTGTCAAACATGCAGGGGCTTGTAAATCCCCGATTTTTCCCACTATTGTTATTGTAGGGTCCTGCTCATGCTGCCTGCTAGGGTGAGTGACCGAGAAGCGATTAAATGAGACTGGAATCAAGATCTCTGCCAGCGTAGGCCAGTGGTCGCTCTTCTGACCTTGATGTGTTTGTGCACTTTAAATTATAATGAGGAAACAACGTGGACACTACAAAAAAAATATGTTTAATTTTATTGTTCAGAGCGTTTAAACAACACGTTGATAACAAAGAGCAAAGGAAACAGATCAGGTGAGCCATGAAATATGATCAGGAACTAATTTTTGGAGTATTACGACGCCACATGAACGCAGCACATTAATTTTATTGTTCAGAGCGTTTAAACAACACGTTGATAACAAAGAGCAAAGGAAACGGATCAGGTGAGCCATGAAATATGATCAGGAACTAATTTTTGGAGTATTACGACGCCACATGAACGCAGCACAAGGCTGCAGGGTTACTGGGACGTCTGCCACTTGCCCCTCAAAATGACAGAATGTTGATCGGTGACATGTCTGTGACATTATATTGATCTTACATAACCTACCTACGTATAAGTGGGACGCAGAATCAACGCATTAAAATGAACATTTTATATTCATTAATGTAAACGTATGCTTAATGACTGGTAATGCATAAAAGTTCAGGCCAGAATCGGTCCGCCAATCACTGCAGGCGTGGTGGTGCTGGTTGGATTGTATTTATCTGTAGCTCACACTCAGCCATCCTCACCAAATATCAAGAAGTAGCCTAACTTGGAATGTAAACATGATGAACAGGTTTATGTCAGCATGTAGTTGGTTCAGTCGTAAGAAACGTTGCACAGTTTTACAAAATTCTTACAAACGATCATAATGTTGAGAACTGGATTTTAGATTTCTGATTATTGACTTTTCTGCATCAAGAGATGGAGGGGTGCTGAGTAGCTTATCTGGTACAGCAGGCACCCCATGAAGAAAGGCTGTGTCCAGTGGTTTTGATTCCAGCCTGCGGCCCTTTGCTGCATGTCACCCCCCCTGTCCTAACTCGTTTCACGCTACCACTGTCCTGTCAAATGAAGACCAAAAATCCCCCCAAAAATAATCTTAAAAAGAAAAAAGAGAGATAATCTTCCAAGAATTGCGATGCAGCCAAGAATTGATTTTTTCCCCACCCCTAGTAATTATCCACTTCTTTGGGTCACTCATCCAGTCAGCTATACTGGTCCCAGTGGCCTGTAAGGAGCATCACACGAGGTGGTGATGGATAGTTTTCTAATTGAGATTTCATGACTAATTCTACTAGTTGTAGACTCACCTCTTGCTCCATGGCCCAAACCGGATGGCACTTTGCTCCAGGCCATGTTAACCCTTTCATCTACTCCCACGTCTCTAACCCAGGATACCCATCTGTCTAATCATATGATCATCAGAGTCATTTAAAAGCAAACGCGACCATTATGCCGACACGTGACTGTGTATGTGTTTCTGTCTCTGTAGGAGCTGGAGTTGTGTCGCAGGCTCTATAAGTTGCACTTTCAGCTGCTGCTGCTCTTCCAGGCCTACTGTAAGCTCATCAGCAGGGTGGACACCATCAAGAGAGAGGCAGAGGTGAGGCTAAAACATTACAGGCATGTCTGAAATGCACTTTACGTTTAGTTGGAGTTTATGTTTTCCTTAGACAGTCACTGTGACGCTGTGACAGTTTACATGTTTCCCATCTCCTCTGTCAGAGAAGCAAGAACAGACAAATTGCATTACGTTATATCATCCTGTAAGAGGACTGTTTTCCACAGATTGTTGTCTCTTTTACGCAGTTGTTTGTCATAAAAATCTAAAAATATTTTTATTATTACAGTGATACTGTACATGAATTATTAACATTTATATCGTAAAACACAGGGAGGACAGATTCCTCTTTAACTACAGAACAGTTCAGTAAGTCATTGATGAATGTGTTTATCCCTGTATGAGCTGCATCTCGCTGGAGCTTTAATTAGATTAGCACTTAATGAAATTAAGTAATTTCTAACATTGAGTGATGGGGTCGGCTATTCCAGTCAGTATTTAGTCAAGAGGTTTAATTTGCTGCCCTCCCAGGTACATTTTGCATGTGAGCTGTGATATGCAGTGTCATAATATTCATGTTTTTGTGTCGTCTCTGTTTCTAAGGTGACCAACATGTCTGAAGAACTCACTATCCTCGAGAGCTGTCTGAAGGAGGCAGAAACAGGAAATGATGGTCAGGAGGATGTGTGTATGTCAGACACTGCCCAGACAAACACGGAGACGGCCATCCAGTCACTGATTGAAACCCTGAGAGGCAGAGACTTCAGCTCTGCGCTCACACAGGTCAAAATCTTCAGGTAAGAGGAACATTATTATTCCACAGCACAGACACAGATCAACAACTTTTTGTCCATAAATTGATGAATTGAAGTGACCAGAAAAATCTAATCAAAGACAATGTAATAACGTAGGAATAATCACGTTAAGTAATCAAGTCATGGCACCACAAATTTTTATATGTGCCTGCTCTCATTGCAGTTTGAATGCATCTGAGTTTAAGGGCGGGCAATATGGCCAAAATCTTGTATGATAACAGAGTTACAGTCATTGTTTTGTAAATTCAGTTAGGAAGTGGTTTAATATGACCGCACTGTTCTTCTTCACATGTGATTATTTTTTTATATTGAACATGTTTACAAGCAGTAAAACAACTGCCTGACGAGTTAAAAACAAAAGACTCAAAACTTAAGGTTCCTGAGAACATAAGTGTTGCAGGTTTCTGTATTTACAACTTAACTCTCCTCCTTCATGTCTGCCCCATTCAAGTTACCTTGCAAGGCAGCTGCATTCATGAGATTACACGAGAGTTACGCCCTAATTTTGCACAAAAACTGCCCTGAATAGCTCTCGTTAGAAACGGTGTAGCCAAATCTGTATCGTTGTATCACCCAAACCTTTAATTTTTAATAGCTCACACAGTTAAATGTCTATTGCTGCCAGACTACTTGATTGTGGAAAAAATCATTAGTTGCAGCAATGAAATGCTTTGCTATGTTAGGTTTCTGCTGCACTGCCTTGTACAGTTGAAAACACGAGCAGCCTGCTGTGCTGGCTGCATCCTGATGATGTCACTTGGCAGCTCCATCATCAGCTGCTGTCAATCACCTACTACTGTTAGTATGACTAACACCATTAGCTACACGAGACAAAAACCTACAAACCATTTCAGGCGCAACACTTCAAAGTCTGATTCAGTTTATTGATCTACTGTTGGTAATAGTCGGGAAAGGCACAACTGCCAACAACTTTTCCTTTGTTTTACTTGAGATCTAAAAGCTGCAAGTAGGTGTATTTCTGCTCAGACTCCACTTATTTAAAAAGAAGAACTGAGTATTTCACCAAAAGCAGCGTATGCTGGATGGATACCAAAAAAGAATGCATCAAAACATTGTTTTCTAGTTGGAGCCGCGCCTCGTTTTCAAACTGTATGGTTTGACTAAAATGAACAATGACAGCAATATAGTCCACGATGAGCAGCGCTAAAATCAACCTGCGTAGTTGTCCCTCCATTGTGACATTAGAAAGTGTCACATTTATCTTGCAAGTGTACTCTTCTTCAACGTTTGCTTTACTTTAAAATTTAGGTTGAAATTCTGAAGCCCTTCATTCACCCACACCCTTGTTTACCAACAGGTCTTTGTGGCCCAACGACATCTTTGGCAACGAGACAGACAATGCAGTCCAGACCCTTCTGCACATCTACTTCCGTCACCAGACGCTGGGCCAGACGGGCTGCTTGGCGGTGGTGGGCCCCAGCAGGGACCTGTCTCAGGCTAGCACCCGCCTTATGGAGCTCAACCTGCAGATCCGTGAGGCTCTGAGTCAGGCGCAGGCCTGCCAGCCCCTCAACACCATGGTCAGCACTGGACTGTGAACCTGTGGTACTGCAGGCTGTAAGCCTGGACTAGACTGGACAAATATCCCCCCCCCCCCAAACTCTACACAGACCTCACCTCAGCTGTAGAGAGAGGGTAGACAGTGAGGGGCTTCAGAGGAGGACGAGAGACTCCACCTATAAAGGGCTAAAGGATGTGTGGGAATAACTGTGACTCTTAATATATATTATTACCTGTATGAATGCTTAAAGCTAACATCTTTTCCCAGACTAAGCCAACTTGCAAAATTCAGTTGCAATAAGTCATGTGGTGGTGTGACTGGGAGAGAATCAGAGAGGACGCAGTTGGATGATAACTTTTTTCTCTTTTTTTGTTTTCTTTTATCTTTTTTATTTTTGTTTTTTTGTTTTTTTCTTTGCTGGATCTGACCTGATGGGCCTGTCATACCGACCGATGACCTCCTCGGGGGTCGAGGCGGGATAGATGGCATTGAAGCATGTAAGACGGTCCAGAGGAGGCGTCGTATGTGTGAGGACACACCGTCAAGATTCATAAGCAAACAGAAAAAAATCTTGTTTAAAAACAGTTTTCAAAAGCATGCTTGAAAGAGAAAAGCACTGCAAGAATATTTTTTTGAGAAATGTATTTTTTATTAGAGCTAACATCCTAGGTTGTAAATGTTAGGATATTTAACATGTAATTGTAACCCTGTGGGAGACGTTTGCCTTCAGGGAGTGTAAAAAGAGAAATATATCTGTTTATTGATCTGCTTTGAGAGGAGAGTCCCCTTCAACAGGTCTTCACGCAAAACTCACTCTTTAACCAAATAAGTAGCTGCCTTTAGAGACTCTCGACTGTGTGATATATATTGGATATTCTGGTATACGCTCACACACAAATGCATATAATTGCACACAAGTGCAGACTGGCTACAACTCATTATGGAAACATAACTTATTTTACTCTGTATATATTTTAGAAAATGTATAGTGTAAAACCAGTATTTTTCCCTTGTACTTTTGTGTAATGCACTGTTCATCCGAATAGGATGTATGTATAAAGCTAATGTGATGAGAGAAAGCCAAGACCAGGTTTGAGTCATTAATGATCCGCTCCGCCTTCTTCATCCAATCACACAAAATTTCCCAAAGGCTGCCTCGGTTGTTGTTGGTGGTGGTCTTGGAAAGGGGGTCAGGGCTCATTTGGGACTAGCCACCAGCCTGCCTTTGTGAAGGCGATGGCATGGGAGATCTAATGTAGCCTCCACCTCCTGTCGGACCACACCAGTCCAGCCGAGTCATATGCATTCCTTCTCTCCACTGTGATCTTTTTGTCAGCTCGGCACCCCGGCACAGGCTCTGCTTAAAGCCTCATAAAGGGGAGACTTTTTTTTTTTTTTTTTTTTGTCCGTGTAGGTTGATCACGTTGCAAAGCAGCGCTCATCCTCCGCTACATCTTGATCCTGTTTTCCAAGGGGGAAATGGCTGTCGTTGAAGCTGCGCTCTGCTTTCAGAATGGCCCTACTTGCTGCTGTGACTGCAGGACATTAACCATTATCTGAATGCTTTCTTGGAAATCTTGTCATGGCACATTGTAACAGTCACTGTACTCATTCCTCAGAGAGCTTTTTTTTTTCCTGCTTGTCTGGTACATTTGAATGCTGTTCTTAATTATTTAATGAATATATTATTTACCTGGAAGATGTTTTAATGTAGAGGTGCATTATACATTTTTTTTTCTTGTTCACTCACATACCAGCCTTCTCTCTGGATAAATAAAAACCTAATCATACAGTACAAGCTTGGTCTTAAGTCATTAGTACAAATGTGGAAACATGATTAAAATGGGGGCGGTACAGTGGAGCAGTGGTTGGAAAGGTCACCTCACAGCAAGAGGGTTCCAGTTGTGGCCCTTCTGTGTGGAGTTTACAGGATTCTCCGGCTTCCATCTACAGTCCAAAGACTTAGTTTTTAGGTAGAGTGTGAATGGTGATCTGTCTCTGTGTGTCAGCTCTATGATAAACAACCTGTCCTGTCCTAAAAAGGTTAAGTGCTTACAGATAATGGATGATTACAGCAGGACTGTTGAAGTGCTTTCTTATGGAAGTTTGGGAGTATTTGGAAGACACTATTAGACTTCCTAATGCACACAAAACATGGAGTGTATCATCTGTAATGGAACGCTATTTACTTAAACATTGCTTATATTCAAAGTACAGATAAATGAGAAAAAGCTCAAGTATTTAGTCGAGCAAAAATACACCATCTGTTCTTGGTGATCCACTTTGCCCGCACCACAGGCAGGATACAGGTGCAGGACTGTCGGGGCTTCAGCTCCAGCTAAATTAAGTTCAAACCCCATGTACATGCAGTCTTAAATCTTGATCTTTTTTCATCTGCTATTAAATGTGAATCAAGATTCTGTTACTGCATTACCCATTTCTTGCCTCTGATGTTCTCAGAAACACATTTTAGCGTATTGTTTTGTAAAATGAGAAAGTTGGTCAGGCTGGTGGATGGTGCTTGGTACTTAATTATTTCCAACATGGCTCTCATTTTACAGCTGAACAGTGCGTTAAAATATGTTTCTGAAAAATGTGAGAAATCAGAAATACAGTAAAAGAATCTTGACTCCTATTTGATCAGCGCTGCCCAGTTTGATCACAGTTCATGAACCACGATTGACAGCTGAATTTAGGGATGCACAATAATATTGGCACATCACTGTATCGGCCAACATGCTTTTTCTTAATTTGCACGATGAATGAATGTTACATACATTAAAAATATTGTATTTCATGTCTCCATCTGCTGGTGGGCCATTACAGTAAGAGTATGTATGCATAATGTGATGTTAATTCTTCTACAGCAGAGACTTGATCACTAGAAAGTGGATATATCCATACCAGTAATCGGCCAAATAAGTTATATATTGGCAAAAAAATCCAATATCATGCATCCCTAGCTGCGTTAGAGACTCCTCAGCTCCAACTGGTTTTTGTTGCACTGAAGTTGATTCTAGTAAATGTCATTAGAAGCAGTAAGAAGACTTCTTTCAGTAAAGCGACAGTTCAGCAAATATTTAAGTTATTTTCATTAAAGTTACCAGCTGTAGCTTTAATGCTAAACTAGGAGACAGTTGCTGAGTTGAATACCACTTTCAAGCATTGATATTTTAGTTTCTTTGCCTCAGTTTTCACTACCAACAAGACATCAGTTTGAGTGAAAAGAATGCTTCAGTACTGAGTGCAAGGTAGCCCTTTATTACATTGTAAGTTGTATGGCGCTTACCATTAACTTCATCAACACAAAACAGGCACGAAATAAAGTTTTGAAACATCAAATATATATGTTTTGCATCCAAAGTGCCGTCATTGCATCTGCAAATCTGGTGGCACTGAGTTGAAGGTGCACCTCCACAGGACGTTACTGCACTGATGTGTTTACAGGGCAGAGTTCAGTCGAGATGCTTCCTAGATGATGTATTTGAAGCTGAAAGTGCTTTCACAGGAGAGCCGCTTGCCTTTGCATCTGCCGCACAAGTCCTGTCTGTGGGGCCGCTTGGGGTCAACGTGGCGTTGTGTTATTGCACAGGAACAGCGTGCTTTGTTGCAAGTCTGGAAAAGGAGTAGGACTTTGGTTTGGTGGTCATACATGGGACATTTTAATTCAAAGAGCAAGTTAGACAGGGCTTACGTGACATGTGATGTCCTCAACTCGGTATGGGTTGAATTCTTTTTGGCATTTCCTACAGTACTGTTTGAAGTAAACCTGGAACACAACATACTTCTATCAGGGCAGACATCTCATACTGTAGCTATTAAATGTTACGTCATGACTCAAATTATTACAGTTTAAATGCAAAATTGATAATCGTACCATGAAAATCTCATACTGTTGCAACCTTAGTGTTGACCCCCTGGTTTATTGGCAAATGACTAAAGTGCTCACCTTGTTGGTGCCCTGAACGCACCACACATAGGCACTCTCCCATCGTAGATTGCATTCTCTGCAGTGATAATATCCGTACTTCTGTTCCAGAAACTGATGGACAAAAGGCAAGTCAGTTAGATCATTCACCCAGTGTTAGTGGACGAATCTGGAAAACAACTTAAGCGCAGTTCATCTTTACAGTCTTCTGTTAAGAATTTTAGTGTCTTCATAGCTCTCACACCAAGCTTGCAGATAATATCCAGATGCTGACCATTTGGCTGGTTAAAATTATGATGCTGATTAAATGTAAAATGTTATTCTAGCTTCTGATTTAGGTTATTTGTACAATAAAGATGGAGATGTAAACCATAGCATCAAGACTGGAATTTATATTGTTCAGTCTGGCATTGGCAGTGAATTACTGACACAATTTTAAAAGGCATTGTCCAAATTAGATTAATTTTTATCAAAGTGTATTTGAAGGGAAGGTTTCTGTATCTGAATCAGGAGGATGTCTAGATGCCTGTATATTCTCCTTAACTTCTGAGTCCATTTTAGGATGAAATTTCCTTTAGAATTTTTATCCTACAAGCTTTGCTTGAGAGAATAGCTTTGAAATAGGAAGTGCATTTTGACAGAAATAACATCTGCATATCTTATTTTCTGGGGGGCTAATCTACATACAGTTTGTCGTCTTTATGGTTGTATCTTGAGTTTATTTTCTGTTTTTAAAACAGGCCCAGAGTGTAGGATTTAGGGGCATCTATTGGCAGAAATTGTATATAATATTCCTTACTATGTTTTCTTCAGTGTGTACTCACCTGAAAATAATAAGTCATTTATATCTACATCATACATATGGTCGTGAATTTCTGTTTCCTAGCCATTCCCTATGAATGACTAGCACTCGTTGCCTTTGGTTTGATTGGCTCAAGCAGGATGAGTGATATTGGCTAGAGTAAAAATGACAGGGTAAGCCAGTCAGAGACAGTAAGGCAAAGTAGAGCAGGTCATGCCTTCGATATCCTAAGAAACGCCAAGGAGGTTATAAAGTGAGTCATGGCGTCATATCACGTCATAGCAGTGGGGTACAACACATGCACTGCCTGCAGTCAGCCTTGGGTTGAAATATTTTTGTACGTAAAATAAAGATATGGGTTAGAATTACAAATTCTGTAATTAATGAAAAAGTCTGTAACGAAGACCATAAACAAATGCTTTCTATAGGCAAATGTTTATTGTATGTCAGCAGCCATCCAATTGAGTGTACCCAAAAAGTTATGTCAGGCCGAACGCACGCAAACAGGCTAAAAACAGCGCAACCAAAGAGCACCTGAGCGACACCATGCCTTATTTCTAGCACTGTCTGCAGTAGCCCTCCATTACATTGCGTATGTGTAATACCCCAAAGCTCCCATGGTTCCAAACAACATGCCCCAGCTGTCTTTGAATAGCCATAGGAAATGCAGGTTCTCAAGAGGGTCCTCTTTCACAGTCTGCCATGTTGTTCTACAGTAGCCCAGAATGGACAAATCCAAAACACTGGCTCTAGATCGGGCCAATCGTGACGGCCACAATAGTTCTCCTACACGCTTGGCACACAGGAGACATTTCAGTTCTGTAACCTCTCCTCTGGATGCCACTAAATTCTACACCCTGGACCTTTGAGGTAACATTTCAGCAAGCGAAACGTGGATAAGTGAAATATTGTGAGCACAGGACATCTATTGCACGCCTGTCCATCAACTTATTACTAACAACTACTAAGATTTTTAACACCACAATCCACAATTAATAAAAAAAGTAAAGTATAGTCAGAGTCATAGTACAGCAGGTCGTGAAAAAAATAGAAATGTCATATAGTATGTCATTAAAAATTAAAGAAAAAAAAATCATGGTATAGTCAATAAAAAAAAAAAATCAGAAAAAATAATAGTGAGCATATCATGAAAATTAATAATAGTCATAGTGAAGTATGTCACAAAAAATATTAAAAATATAGTATATTATGTCATTAGGAATTTCATTGACGAAGTCATAGCATAGTATGTCATGAATAATATCATGACTCATGACATCAACTCTTAGTACAGTATGTCATTAACAGTTTATTCAAAAAGCCATACTGTAGTATGTTATTCAAAACTTAGTATGTCATAAAAACAAAAAGGAATAGCACAGTGTGGCATAAAAAAAAATATGTCATACTACAGCATGTTATCAAAAACTTAAAAAGTCATAGTATGCCATTAAAAAAATACAAAGTCAAATTTTGATTAAAAAAGTCGTAGTATAGCACATCATAAAATATGTTAGAAAAAGTCATAGTATAGTTGTCATTTATAATCTCATTCAAAATTAAAGCTGCAAGCAGTGTTGATCGAGCCCTCGCACCTAACAACTGCTAATATTTTTAACATGAGGTTTAAGGTTTAAAAGAGTAAGTTAAGAAAAAATAGTGGTAAATAAAAAGGTGCCAGGGTGCATTTATAAAACCTCAAAATAGAGATTGTTCATCAAAAAATTAAAATCTGGGGGAGGATCCTCTGGGAGCTCCCCCAGGCTGAGCCCCAGGGTGCTCAGTCCCTACAAACGCCCCTGAAACAAGCTAAAGGACGTGAAAAGACCTCCCTGAGCACGTGATGCAACTCACCTGGAACCGCACACGCGCCTTGCCCTTTGACCCCTCTGTAATCAGCTGTTCCTCTTCACTCTCCTCCTGTTGTTTTGTCTTGGGTGTTTTGCGCTGATCTGGGATCTTTGCGGTCTTCCCATCTTTACCAGCCTGCTTGTCTTTGCTCTTCTTCACCGCGGCCTCGGGCGGGTCACCGGGCGGCTCTCCGGTCTGCGTCTCACCGGAGGAGGCTTCATTGTTGTTGTTGTCGTCGGCCAGGAAGGAGGTGACGCTTCTGTAGGCGATGGGTGAGTACACGGCGAGGGTGCGAGGGTAACGCACACCGTCTGCAGCCTTGGGACTACCGGGCGGCTCCTGCTGCTTTCTTCTGCGCCAAAAGTCCACCTTCATGGCCAGGAGGGTGCGCGGGCCGATGGAGCACTGCACCGATGCGTCTTTCTTCGGGTTCACCTGCACCGCCACATCTTTAGTGTTTGCCTTCATGAGCCGCGGGGTGAGTTTTGGATTGATTTGGGATAAGATGGACTTGAGCTGCGCGCGCTGGTGGTTGTTGAAGGCATCCGACGCGTCCCCGTAGTGGGAGAGGTAACTTTTATACTTCCACCCAGCGTTTTTAGGCCGGGGGTATCGGCCCGTGTAAGGGTTGCAAGATGAATAGAAATAGCTGTCGACTGGCTCGTCACCATACGTTGCCATTTTGTTCAACCAACCAAGCTTAGTAGGTGTAGCTATTTAAGTAGATTGGGCAACATGAGCTCACCATTAGGCCTAATTATGGTCAGGTGTGAGACTGCTTTCATTTTCTCTCCCCAAAAACAGCAGACACGTGACGAAGGTATGCAGGTTTTACTTTTGTTTCTATACACGTTTTATTGTCTCGATGCAACTCTTTATAATATACACATATTGTACATTTTGTTCAGACTTAGTTGTGTCTATGGAGCACACATACTGGATTGGCACTGCGATGAATAACATGATATGTTTGTCAGATGTCTTTCTTCCACTCACACACACTGAAGCACTGTCCATCTGTGAAACTAAATGCTGTTTTGCTTAGATGGCATGATTTGCTTTAGCTGATGCAATAATGTAAAACATTATGATGCTTTTTCATCCCATATTAGACATAAATTGACAAATTGAATGAATGAAGCAAATGACAAAGCACCTTTTTTTCAGCAATCAGGTCAGTGATAAACATTCTGGTTTTCCCTGCAAAGTCTCCCAGGTTTTCAATGACAGCGATCAAACTGAATCCACGTGCAGGTTTTATTCTGCTCCCCTACATCTGAAGAAGTGACTTTAAACATTTGCACATTAAACAGGAGTTGGATCAGGAGGACAGGGGTCCAGCATGATGGTGTTTGGGTCAGACACTGTCACGGCACCATAAGATGTGTCAATGTCTTCATCATCCTGAAACCTCTGGTATGTTATATCCGTGTCCTCGCTGTCCTTCATGGGATCTGGTTTGTGCAGGACCTTCTTCCTGTACATCCTGTATGCCAGGATGAAAATGCCCGCCTCAGCTGCTTGGAACAGGGCGTACAGCAGAGGGAACATGTACATCCCTCCCATCAGCTGAGGAGGGAAGGCCAGCTTCAGGATGGCAGTGCACAGCTGCACGTTCTGGCATCCTGTCTCCAGAGAGACTGACCTGCGGCTGTTGGGAGGCAGGTCAAAGAGCATAGCCAGGCCGTAACCTGCAGCGTAGCCACACAGAGGCATCAGGATGGCCACCACGTAGACAGAGGGTGGGATGGTGGACAGGAGCTCCGGCCCCAGCATCGCTCCGGTCAGGATGAAGAGCATCACAAGGGTGACCAGCAGAGACCACAGGGATGCCTGGAAAGACACATTTCAGGATGAGGGGGATTTTCTGAACATAGAGAGCACCCTTTGCATAATCTGCCATCTTGGTGGAGGAATTCCTTCTTGATAGCTTTTACACTTTTTTCCTTTTTTTTTATTTTTTTGTATTGTAGCTTCCCTTATCTGACCTGAGGGTCTTTAATGATAAAAGGTCTCAAATGTTTTCAAGACTGCGCCCTCTGAGAGCACCAGGGATTTTGAGTTATGTAATTGAAATTGACATTTTTTACACAGGGCTGGAATCCGCATCAAGGCATCTCTGCTGCCTGATGTTACTGTCTGTTGTAACTGATGTGGCCCTCCCTCATATGTGGCTTTTATCAGAAACGGGAGGGAGGAGCTCTTCCGGACAAAGTGTCTCTGATGTCACTGTTCCTGCGGTCAGCGTATCCCTTATGAAAGGCAAGGAAAATTACGCAGTGCGCTTTTGCGCAAAAGGGGCTCCTTGACGGAGAGTTCTCAGTTTCTAAATGACATAAAAGTTAATTATTTAACTGATTCAGCTCATTGGTTAAGTGGAAACTTTAAGGAAACTGCTCTTAAATTACCTTTAAAACAATGTCGGCCACACGCGTGTAGCGGTATCTCAGCATAACTCCCAAACCAATAGGGATGAGAGTGCTGCACAGGGTCAGGATGATGGCCCCGAAGGGCATGAGGTTCACCACAGGTGTGTTGATCCAGGCTCGGCTGTAGATCCACAGACACAGCGGCATCAGCACGAGCGCCAGCAGAGTGGATGATATGGTCATGATGATGCTGGGGAGAGGAGAGGAAAGACGCAGCGTTAAAGCACGAATGTGGTGTTTGGTCACAGTGTTGGATCGTTTTGGTTAACTTTGACAAAAAATATCTGACTGACTTTACGGAAGCGTGTGGACTTATTAGAGCCGTGCGTAAAGTTTATCAAAGTCGGCGTTATTTCAGTGCGTAATTTGCTGAATAATCTTTTGCAAAACATAGTTCAACCTTGTGAAATCGTTTTAAAGGTTCACTTGATACTCATTACATGTCGAGTACAGTATATCTACCTGAGATTCATCTCCCCGTGCACCAGCAGTGACATGATATTTGATAAGTTTCCTCCCGGGCAGCACCCACAGAGAAGAACAGCCATCGCTGCCACATCATCCAGAGAGAAAGCTAAAGCCAACAGAAAGGCCACCAAGGGCATGATAACAAACTGACACACCAGTGCCAGCAGCACCCCGATGGGTCTGCGGATATGCTCTCCAAGCTGGTTAACCTCCACCGTGCAGCCCAGCCCCAGCATGGTGAAGCACAGAACAAGTCCCACAAACACATTGATTCCGTGACTGAGCGGGGAATCCCAAAAGGCAGGCATCAGGTGAGGGGATTCCGTCGGCGGAACGGCCATAAACTCAGCTCCAGCGGCAGTCCTGAATGTGCTGCCTTCGAGGAAGACAGCACTGCTGGCCACTAATCCAGCCATGGCAGCGTCCTCTGGGAAATCCACAACTTGTTTTAAAGTGTCCGACGTGAGAAAGTCTATCAAGCCAGCGTTTTGCACGTCGCCACCCATCAGGCTGGAGTTCTCCATGGCGCAACAGGAGGACAGAGGCTTGCCACAGTCGGGTTGTGCCTGTAGGTGCTCGTGCGTAAAATGATTCCCCTAGTGGCGCACTGTCACTAATAAGAAACAGCGGAAGATCCAGCAGTCGGAGGATGTGATGGTGCCATGACACTGATAGTCTTAAAGCGACTCACTGAGCCAGACTGGTGCCACGGATTGGCTCCCTGATAGACGCACATAGCTGGAGGGGAGTCTGCGTATGGTCTTAAGCTTCTGCGAGAGTGGGTGGGCCAATCAATAACGCCCAGGCTGCCCTTTTTATACTGCGTGCCGCTCCGTATAAGGAGAAAGGTCTCCAAAATATCAATACAATTATTACACATTTACAGTTTTCCATTTGGGAAATTGAACTCGAAGTCTACATCCTGTCTCTCATATTTTCTGTAGAAATTACTAAATGAAAATGAAGCTGTAGTAAAGGCAGCTCTTTGTCGAGGTTGAGTAAGCGCGGCCTACATGAATGAAAACTGTGCTGATCTTTATATTAGTGCAGCAAACTGTGAACATCTGCCCGCCCGTTTCTTTTGTTGGCGCTGCTGTTTCTTTCATGAAGTGAGCGCATTACGCATCCTCCTCATCTCAAACTTCATGGTGCGCAGGTCTCATGTTTGGTTTAATAAATGGTTATTAATATGAGTTAATATAGTTTAACAGTCTCACCAACATGTGAGCCTGTTAATATTGTTGCTGCAGCTGTTCCTGAGTCTGACCTCTGGATTCATTGTTGGATCGTTTTTTATTATTGTTATAATTCATGATGTTAGAGAAGAATCTGCAAAGTAATGGCAGCTGATGTAATAAGAGGTACAATATTTGCATTTAAAGGTTGTGGAAGAAATATAACAAGTCTCACCAAGTAGAAATACAACTGAAGTCAGTGAGTAAAACTATATAAGTTACATTACACTGCAGCATTAAATCCTTGTATACTGAATTGATGCTGCTGTAGTGTAACCGACCCCACGGCCTCTCTGTGTTAGTTTCTTAAAATAGTGTCCCAATATTAATCTCTTCTGATTATCTCTTGTGTAGATCAGAAAACAAACTGCATGTGTAACATGTTGTGGTCTGCCGCTGTGACAGTTGGCTGCTAGCATCACCTCGCCTGTGTTAAGGCACCTGGCTGTTTGAGATTTGACTGACATATCTAATCTCTCTGAAGCCCACAGAATATGATCCTCTGAGTGAAACTCATCAAGCTGAGGGTGCCACACTCTGAGGAAGCTATGTGTGTCCAGGGAAAATAAAAGCACTGACGTCACATGTCTTGAGGGGAATGAAGGTAGAGAGGGACGGGATAACACCCATCAGTGACTCAGGCTTTCATCTGTGTCCTCCCCTTCCTGGAGACACACCGTGTCTCCCATTAACCGATGGGTGACTCCAGGTACGTAATGCAACAACTATGTGTACAGAATACATAATGTCACTTTCCTCTTAAAAGCTGCACACTATATGACACTCAGACTGTATGATACAGTATAAAGTAGACCGTCTGTCACTGTTACTGACGAGATGTCACTTTTACTAGGTGTGTCTGTTTTAATTTAATCCGTAAAATGCATCCAATTACTAAATTAAAAACAACAACAAAAACAGCTTGAGGGTGCTAGCATGGGAGGGAAGATGCATTTCTGCTGCACTCTCTTACAGGTCATTTTGCCCAAATATGGAACTCTGACTCCATCTGTTTTATATAATTGTCTAAGTGAAAGATAGGCAGACAGGATGTCTAGAGTAGCTTTAACAGTAGATTGAGTAATGTAACTTATAAATCCATTTATACAAAAATGACTGCGTGAGCTCAAAGCAATCTGGAGCACATATGCTGACAGTGAATGTCACAAAGCACATAGGTAGAGAGGACTGAGTTCTTTGTATCCTTTGCATCCAGTCTCAAACTGAAAGAATAAAATATTTTGGATGTGACAGAAGTGAAGTGTCTGTGTATTCTGTTGCTGGATGTTGAGGGCTTGTGCTGAGGATGGTTATATATGTACTGTTTTCAGCTGTCTTTAGGCTGTCTCACATGTCTGCTGCTGCGTTTGCCGCTGTTGTTCGTTTGTGCTGGTGATGTTTACATGAGTGTTTGTGTGTGTGCTGTGCTACATATGTGTTGCATACTGCCTTTAATATGTTATGCTGTTTTATATCTAACCCTGTTCTATTTCAGCCCCTAACCCTTTTCCCTCAAGAGGCTTTTGCTCTTGTCAGGCCTCCTTTGTAAATAAGAACTGTTCTTAAAGGACCTGCCTGGTTAAATGAATGAAGGTTATTTCCCAGTGCTGTGATTAATTTGCACCCCCAACAGATTTGAGTATGTGCCCTTTTTGCAGGGCAGTGATCAACAAAATTTTTATGTAGAGATAATGGTATAGCATGACATAAAGTTTCATAAAAAAAAGTCATAGTATAGTATGTCGACCAAATATCATGAAAAAGTCATAGTATAGTATGTCGACCAAATATCATGAAAAGTGTCATAGTATAGTATGTCGACCAAATATCATGAAAAAGTCATAGTATAGTATGTCGTCCAAATATCATGAAAAAGTCATAGTATAGTATGTCGACCAAATATCATGAAAAGTGTCATAGTATAGTATGTCGTCCAAATATCA
>NC_065515.1:5503803-5503950 GCF_006386435.1 Epinephelus moara
TGTCATAGTATAGTATGTCGTCCAAATATCATGAAAAAACGTCATAGTATAGTATGTCGTCCAAATATCATGAAAAGTGTCATAGTATAGTATGTCAACCAAATATCATGAAAAATGTCATAGTATAGTATGTCAACCAAATATCAT
>NC_065515.1:5504045-5545432 GCF_006386435.1 Epinephelus moara
TTCCAAAATTCATAAAAAGTGTCATAGTATAGTATGTCGACCAAATATCATGAAAAATGTCATAGTATAGTATGTCGTCCAAATATCATGAAAAGTGTCATAGTATAGTATTTCAAAAACATGTCATAGTATATCATGAGAAAATGTCATAGTATAGTGTTTCACAGTCAGAGGGACAGCTCGGTCCTGGACTGTCCTGGAGACCATCGAGGAGGTGAGTGAGAGGAGGATGTTAGCCAAGCTGATATCCATCATGGAAAACACCTCTCACTCCCTGCATGAGACTGTCCATGCACTGTGCAGTTCATTCAGCAGTAGACTGCTGCACCGATAGTGCAAGACGGAGCGCTACCGCAGGTCATTTATACCATCAGCTGTCAGACTCTTTACCAGCAACATCTGATGTAATGTAGCACTGTCATGTCTGCTGCAAATCACTTACAGTATATGTAAATATATATTACTCTATACACGTTTTATATTTTTTAATCTTTAATTGTATTTTATTGAAGTTACATTGTCACCCTCCTTTTTCTGTCTGTGCTTTGAGCTGCTGTGTCATGAAAGTGTGGCACAAATAAAGTTTTATCTTATCTTAGACTTTGTGAACACAAATTTTGACTGACAGAATGATTACTGCTTGAATTGAATTTGCAGTCACTCAAATATTTAGTGATTTAATTGATGCATTACGGTTTCTGTTGTCTTAAAGTAATCAAAACCAATTTGTAAGTAAGCATAGGATTCCAAAAACAAAACAAGAAAATGACTTTTCAGCTTTTATTTGAAATGTGACTTTACACAGGGAAACTGAATGTCATGTTTGTGGATATAAAAAAAAAGTTCAATAACAAAAACTTTCACACAAAAGGTGTGGTATGTCTTTTTGCAACATTCGTTCAAGCTTCCCACTGAATCTGAGCTTTGACAGAGGCACCTCTCTTTAATAAATAGTTTCATTTACAGAATGAGTAATTAGCTATAAATATGAAGGCGCATTTTAAACACTTTTAAAGCAATTATAAATGTATTGATTTTAATTACAAAAAAACCCAAAACAAACAGGCAAGCAAATCAATCAAGCAGAGATGCAAAATTGCAAATAATATTGGCAAAACCAGAAATTGGCACAAAATGATAAACAAACAAACAAAACACGATGTTCAAACTCAAGTGAAACTTTAAATTATAGGCACTAGTTTCATAACACCCACCACACCATTTACCAGAACAGCCTCCCTAACACTGGCACACCTTTCGATTTGTTTTTATAGCACAAGAGGTAAAAGCCAGGAAAACTTATTCAACTTGTTCTCAAGACATTGTTCCATATTCTTTTCATGGCATGAATGATATACACAGACAGAAATCTGTTGAGGGAATTTAATGGACCACAGCAAAGTTTTCTCGATTTAACTGGCTGAATGGGTGATCGGGGACATAATATGTTATTGAGTTCAGGTTTCTTTGTTTCTGATATAACTCAGACCTGATGTCAAGCTGTTCTTAAACTGACCAATCTTAGCACTTCAATGGAAAAGTATAATCTTGGCAAAATGTGGTACAAATCAGAACCGAGGCTTTGGCCGAGGTGTTATCAATCACCCGGGTTTCTCACAAGCTCTGATTTGACACTTTGAAAACAATAAAAGGCTTTGGAGACTTAGCTTGCAGTTGAGGTTTAAAAATGTACATTTTTAACAATTGTAATCTTAAAAGAAAATACTGATATGGATGTTTGGACATATGTTTTTCTTTAAATAATTTGAATAAATAATTTCCAAAACAAACTTGTGCATACATTCTGGCTGATTTTACAAGAGGAGAAGATTCTTAAATGTCATACCCACACAGAGGTGCTTTCACTGTTGCAAGACATCAACAACTCTCTAACATTACGGGACATTTCACCTGCACAGCATCATCATAGAGATCGCTCACCAACATCTGTTAAACACAGAGCATAAAGAGAGAAATGCGTGGAAACATTTCAACCTGAGGGAGGTGGAAAAAGGAACAAGGAAGAGGAGTGGGAGGAAAGCTGGGTAATGAAGTGATATAGACTGTCTGACAGATGATTGCAGTCAAACCAAGGCAGGTGATGTGTCCTCTGCTGGCTGAGCTGGAGTCGGGCTGGTTTCTTTGGCATTTTCTGGGCTGTCTGTCTGCACTACATGCCTGACGCCTCCAGAGCCAGACCCCACAGAGGAACACGATGGGAGGTCCTCTTTGACGTGATGTGGACACTGTCCTCTCCTTTTTTAAATTCTGGATTGTATATATTTTGGGACATAGTCTCTCTCTTTCTTTCTTCACTGAAAAATGTATCTAGGTAGATAAAGTGCCATATTGTAATGTCTGCCTCCTTGTGTTGATAGTTTGACTGGAGAGCCCCCTGCTGGCCCAATTCAGTAACAACCTTCTCTCCAGTTGTCACCTGCACCGCTGCCATATGTCCGAGGAACAGGAAGAGATCTGAGGAGATGACAAAGGGCATATTCAGGGGAATATGTTGGTTAAATTTTGTCTACAGCAATATAGACTAATTATCATTTACATAAGTGCAAGATGTATACACCAATATTTTACACCGTATAACTAATAATTGTTTCTTCAAATTCTTACATATTTAAAAACAAATATAATTTTTGAAAATGGTTAACCAGAATCTTTGACACTTTTGTTTGACCATTGTATACGTTCATGGATTTATTCTACTCAAATGAAAGATTATATACATTGTGTTAAACTAATAGTAATATCAAAAAATGCATTGTGAACTTGTTGATTCTATACGGTAAATTTTACACATGTAAATGCAAAAATAACAAAAGTTGCTCACAATTTCACTGGATTTCATGTGAATTTATAGAATATATTAAGACTCTCAAACATAAACACTAAATGCTAAACTTCCTGAAGAAGAGTAACACATTAAAAAAAAAAAAAAACCTTTTAATTTAACCTCCCAAATGACCATTATCATCATCAATACTCACCCCCTGATATGCAGAATTTGTGAGAAAGACTTTTTTGTTGCATATCTCCAGTAATAAATTATGAATTTACAGGGATCCACATTTAACAACAGCAAAACTACATCAAAACATGTGTTAACAAACTCAAACAAAAGCTGTGCAGTATAATCCAAGTCTCATTTATCCTGTTGTGTGTATATATATGCAGTATTTGCCATACAGACAGTCCTTTTCCACAGGGAACTGAATTAAAAGTGAAACTTGTGTATTCTCTCTTTGAAGCCAGACTCCATTGACAAAAAAGTAATTTTACTTTACAGCAGCTGCTGCTCTACCACTGCCTTGATCTGTAGATTGTTTGTGTTATTGTGTGACTTTGGTGAATCCGAACTAATCTTTTAAAACAACAAAGTCAGCTACATGAATGGCCTTTCAGTTTGGTGGCATACCTGTGGGAGTTATTATCTCAAACTCAGCTCTGCCACAACACAACCACACTGCTCCACCTTGTGTTAAGATATATCATTAAAAAAAAAAAATCATTTGTCATAGAATAGCATGTCATACAAAACTTTCATATAAATGTCATAGTCTAGTAAGTCATGAAAAAATCATTTTAAAAGTCATAGTTAGAAGTCATAAAATAATAAAAAATAAGTCTTAGTATAGTATTTCATAAAAACGAGTGTCAAAAAGTCACAGTATAGTATGTTATTAAAATTTTTATTAAAAAAGTCATACTATAAAATTTCATTTTAAAAAGTACATGTCATGAAATAATTCATTAAAAGTCATAGTATAGTATGTCATGCAAAGTAATTTAAAAGTCAGGATAGTATGTGATTTAAAGCTATAGTGCGTAACTTCTACAGGTCCGTAAATGTCCGTTTCACCCAAGCCACTACTAGAGGAGATGACACAATGCTGATTAAGCCGATCGGCTCCTCTAACATCTCGCGGTATTTTTCAATATATATCATTTTTAGTATGCGTGTCGACCGGCGACATTCCCGCGCTGGCGCACAGGAAATGCTTCCTCACAACAAGAAGGGAGGGGGAGGAAGAGCGGAGAGTGTCATAGCAAGAGGTAGAGCGCAGGTAGAAAGAGAAAGCAACATGGCGGAGAAGCGGCCGAGACACGGTTCAGAAGTGGATCCTACCACAAAGAAAAAGCCTGGACGTTCGGCTGAAGGTCTATTAGCAAAGAAGGAAAGTGACCGACGGAGAAGGCAAACAAGGATTTGTATTGGCGTCGCTTTTCCTCGGTGGAGAGCCCTGAAGGAAGAAATTGGGCTGAGGGCAGACACGGATGTTGCCTTGCTGCTGTTGGATAAGTAAGTGACTTGGTTTATAATTATATTATGAGTAGTATGTGTTGCTGTTACATGTACTGGACCTAGTACTTTATTATTTTCTTGGAAATGGTGCTATGAACGTAATGTAATGTTAGCAGCCTGGTGTTCGCCACGGTGTGTAGCATTGTGTACACGGTGTGAAGCGAGTGTTACTCTGTTTACACGGTGTGTGGTGACTGGCGAGTGTTACTCTGTGTACGGTGTGTGGCGACAGGCGAGTGTTACTCTGTGTACACGGTGTGTGGTGACTGGCGAGTGTTACTCTGTGTACGGTGTGTGGTGACTGGCGAGTGTTACTCTGTGTACACGGTGTGTGGCGAGTGTTACTCTGTGTACATGGAAGTGCCGCCGGCTTATTAGTTGTAATAACGCATTATCCGCTGGGAGGCGACAGAAGTTACGCACTATAGCTTTAACAAATCATTAAAAAGTTGTAGTAGAGTATGTCATAAAAAAGTCATTAAAAAGTTATAGTATGTCATTAAAAACTGTATTAAAGAAAAGTCAGTTTAGTATGTAATTAAAAAAAATCATTTAAAAGTCATAGTATAGTATGTCATAAAAAAGTCAGCCAAGTTGGTCTTCAGAAAATTCATCAAAAAGTTCTATTATGGTATGTCATGAAAAATATCATTAAGTCACAGTATAGTACGTCATCAAAATTTCCATTCAAAAATGTCATAGTATAGTATGTTGTAATTTTTTTAATTAAAATATTCATAGTATAGTATGTTATAAAAACGTCAATAAAAAGTCATAGTATAGCATGTCATCAAGATTTTCATTAAAAAAAGTCATAGTATAGTATGTTATTAAAAAAATAATTTAAAAAAGTCATAATATAGTATTTCATAGAAAGTCATTAAAAAGTCATAGCTATGTCATTTAAAATTTCATTTAAAAAGTCATAGTATCGTATGTCATAAAAAAGTCTTTCATAAGTCATAGTATATTTTGTCATTAAAAAAATTATTTAAAAAAGTCATAGTATATTATAACAAAAAAGTCATTAAACAATCATAGTATAGTGTGTCATCAAAAATTTCAACAACAACGTCATAGTATAGAAGGTCATCAAGAATTTCATTAAAAAAGTCAGTATAGTGCTTCATAAAAAAAAAAATCATTAAAAAGTCATTGGTGTGTCAAAAAAGCCAGTATAGTATGTCATAAAAAGTCATTAAAAAGTTAGTTTACTTTGTCATTAAAAAAAATAATTAAAAATTACAGTATATTATCTCATTAAAAAAGTCATAGTATCGTATGGCATTCAAAGTTTTGGCAAGGTAAGATCACTGTTATCGTCAGTGGAGTCCGGCTCTGAAGAGAGCATAGATGAGTTGAACTATAGGAGTTCAGTTCTCCAAGGAAAGGGCTGTCTGTTTGGAAAATACTGAACATACGACTGGATAAGTGAGACTTGGCTTACACTGCATGAGCTGTGTGAGAGTTTGTTCAATATAGTTTTGCTGTTGCTAAAAACAGACCCTATGATTTCAGTTGATTAAGAATTTTCTTTGTTTTTGTATTCATCATTAACCAGAGTTATGTGAGAAAAACAAAGTGTCCTTCCTGAATTTATGTTTCTCTACCATTACATTGAGTCCATGTCTGAAATATTTGTATATTTGGATTTTTTTTTTCAATAAAGGTTAAAAGAAAAAGAAATTCAAGATGGTGTCAAGTTGTTTCGTCTGTTGCGTACATACCTGCGCACAGGTTGGGCCAATTTGCTGCGAGGCAGAGGGATCCCCCCTCCTGCAGAAGCACTGGGACGGGGCAGGCCACTGCGAGGAGGAGCCAGGGAGCGTGTGGGGGTGGAGGTGGCAGAACCGGGGTTAGACGTAGCCTTTACTGGTTGCCTCAAAGCCAGTGGGGAGGGGGTGGCTGGAGTTCGCAGCTTACTGGGAGAGGGGACTGAGGACAGGCAGAGCAGAAATATAGTCAGATAGAACTGGGTTATGTTATACAGTCTTTATATGCTTTCATAGGTTTCAGTCTGTCAGTAGTTTAACAATGAAGTAATGATCACAATGGTGTGAGATAGATATGATTCACATTCAGTATAACAAAAAATATCTATCAAACATATGTAGATCTTTCTCAACCACATCCATCACAAATGAAGTCAAACCTGTTATAATGCGAGTTTAGACTACAAAATAAACTCTATTAAAAACATTTAAAAAAAGAACATAAAAGCTAATCTACTCATCTTATTGATGTGTTGACAGAATGAGGTGACACACACACACTGCACTAGTGAAAACCAGAAGCACATAATATAGCACGACATCAATACAACCACGGCGTGGAACCACAATCACAATATTCAAAAAAGGTGGAAACCCTCAGTGAATACTCACTGAAATCACCTTCTTCTCCAAAGCAACAGGAGAGTGGGACTAGACAAAGACGAAGACAACAGAGACAGGCCTTAATTCAGAGCTGGGAGGAAGGTGCTGAGGATGGGTTTCAATGTGGTGTCTCTCACTGCCTGTTTGTTCTCTTAAACTGTGACGTGACATGGACCCCTGATCAATATGAGCAACAATCCTTCTCCTAATCTGTCAAGTGTGAAGAGCCCCACAGGTGTAGCAGTGCATAGTGATGGGACAGCAACGGATTCAGGAGTGTGCTGAGGGACACACTGTTTGTACACCTGTAACGTAGCCTTTGGTGAGTCAGTAACACTTCGATGAGTCTACTGAAGTAGATGTGATGCTAAATTACACAATATATTAAGGATACCTGGCATCAGGCACCATTTCAAAACTCATATTCTAATATATAAGTATATGCTCAGTTGCAAGTTTATTAGGTCCACCTGGATAAAAGTGATACAGTCTAATACCTGGCATGACCAGGCCTGCAGTAAATCACAAGTTAATGAAGGTTATAATGTTCCAGTTTTGTTCAACCTGTTTTTAAGAGGTGCTGATTCAACTTTATAATCATTTTGGAGGCTGTAGTTTGTAAGGCTGTTGAGCTATATATACAGAGGAGTCAGGGTATGAAATTAACAAAATATTTTGGGGGCAATTTTGGCCCCCACGGTCTAAAAAATGGGGGCATTTTCAAAATGTTTGGGGGCCATCAAAAATTGTAATTATGTTCTAACAATAAGCACATGAAAAGCAAAACCAACTAAGATAGTGTCTTCACTCTTCAGTAGAAACCACAATAAATAAAATAAATAATGGGTTACATAAAGTTATGGTTGCAAAATATCACTCAGATTTCCTATAATTCAACCAGTTTAAATGTGATGATTTAACCATTAATCTACTGATAGCAGTACTAATGTTTCACCACATTACAGTTACTTTTACTGTTAAAAAGGCCAAATTACTATAAATTCCTTAGATGCAATCTTGGAAGTAAGTNGCAATCTCGTTGATTATGTCTGGAAAATGAGTTGTAGACGTGACGGTAAATTAATTTAATGAAAATGAAATTATACTTTAATGTCAGATTGTAATACTGTTAAAAATATAAATACATATAGTTGTTTCAAAAACTTGGGGGCAATTTTGGCCCCTGGAACATGGCTTTTGGGGGTTTTCTTGGCTAAACTACCGCCAAATGGCCCGTGGCCCTTGCTAATTTCTGCCACTGAGAGGAGTGTGTCTATTATTAAGGCTACCCTCACTGATATAAATGGGGTGGACAAAATAATAGAGACACGTCAGCTAAGGCTGGGTGATATGGAGAAAATCAAATATCACAATATTTTTGACCAGTAGTAGCTCAGTCCATAGGGACTTGGGTTGGGAACCGGAGGGTCGCCTGTTCAAGTCCCCGTCCGGACCAAATATTGAGTGTGTACTGGTTGCTGGAGAGGTGCCAGTTCACCTCCTGGGCCCTGCTGAGGTGCCCTTGAGCAAGGCACCTAACCCCCCAACTGCTCGCGGCACCTGTCCATGGCAGCCCCCTCACTCTGACATCTCTCCACTTTGTGCATGTATAGGTCCTGTTTGTGCATGTGTGTGTATATGGACCTGTGTGTTAATGACAACAGAGTGAAAAAATGTAATTTCCCCCCAGGGGGATTAATAAAGTATATAAAATTTTTGAAAATTAATTAATTAAATCAAATATCGATTTATATATTGTTGGGTTAACTATTGACGCTTTCACTTAATACCTACACAATGAGATTTTTGATATACAATCACCAGTAAAGTGGATATAATGACTAAGTGCGTAAAGGCAAATAAACAGCTAGAATAGTCATGTAAGTGCAAAAAATTACATTACTGAAGCCTTTAAAACCAGCAGAAGACAACACTTAGGATATCCAAAATCTAAGATGATATCTAGTCTCACATCACTATTTCAATATAATATCAATGTATTGCCCAGCCCTACTCAATACAGTTCAACATCACCACAAACTGCAGCCCCCTTCAATTAATACAAAACACTTTCAACAAAACCTGAACGTTAAAGTCTTAATTAAGGTAGAATTTAGTGTAGAACTGCTTAGACTGCATTAGTTGTAGCTAGGTGTACCTAATAAACTGGCAGCTGTACAAAATATAAACATTTTAAACAAAAATGTGATACAGCAAAAATATATAAACATGACAAAATATTTATGTTGATCACTTCTGAGAAGGTTTTCAAATTAGAGACATCTAATTTGGGGATGAAATATTTAATATATTCTGCTAGTACAGAATATTATGTATAATGTGGTCACTCTTTGGTAATAAATTCTGTCATTGTCACTGCTAGGACTAAAAAATCAAACCAAGGCAAGCACATCTCACCATGGGAGGGCAGGTGCTGAGTTGATAGTCGTAGATGAAAAAATGGTGAATGACTCGCAACACTGCAGGACTCTTTGCAGAAAAAAATATAATTTATTGCACCGTGACGTACGTTTCGAGCTGTGTGCTCTTCGTCAGACCAGAGTGCTAGGACTGTCATAGACAACCAATTTATTTGCCTCTTAATACAGATTGTTTATAGGAAAATGTTGGTTTTTAAAGTTACCAACTTTTTATTATATGTTGCTTTTTTTACTGTATTTTTTTTTACCCCTTTTCTGCTGTAACAGTGTAAGTTTCCTCACTTTTGGAATAATAAAGGATTATCTGATTTTATTTTCTCGTCTGGCAAATAAGCACCACATATCACTGCATGACACGGCTGTCCAGATGACTAACAATGAAAAGCAGTTTATAAGGTTGAAAAACTTTTTCACTTCATGTGTTTTTTGCACTTCATGTACACAGATATGTAATGAAGACAACATGAATGTCTCAGTGTAAGCTATTTGCTAATGATGCAAGGAAAGCAGGAAGGACAACGATCTTGGTGTAACTGAAGTTAAGCTCAAGGCACAAACACATGAATGGCACTTTTCTATTTAAGTAATGTGACTGTCAACCATGGACCAGCAACAGCACAGAATCACTGTTTTGACACTCTGAGCCGATATGAACGGTTTTAGATTTTTACAGCAACATGTCAACACAATCCTCGTGAATTAGCTTTGACCTTTAAAGGTCCAGTGTGTAGGATTTAGAGGACTCTGTTGGCAGAGAAAGAATATAAAATAATAAGTATGTTTTCTTTAGTGTATAATCACCTGAAATAAGTATCATCATGTTTTTGTCACCTTAGATTGAGCCATTTATACCTACATAGGCAGCAGGTCCTCGTCCACAGAAGTCGCCATGCTGTACCACCATGTTTTTTTTGCAGAGGCCCAGAACAGACAAACCAAACACTGGCTCTAGATAGGGCCATTAAGGTTTTCATGTTGGCCTATCCGCGATAACACAAACTGCATCGGAAAAACACTGATTTTCAACATGAAACTGCCTTATCCGGTGTTTTCACATGTTTATAATAACAGTCTGTTTGCTTTGGAGAGGAGGAGACCTCTGTGGATAATTTGGTTCCCGATTAAAAACCTCCTGAAAGTCTGGATCAGAGAAGTTGTCAGAGAAAAAAGGAGAGCACACATGAGTAGGTGCTGAGCGAGTGGACTATCTGCAACGAGCCGAACAGCGTTGGAGAAACACTGATTTGTAACGTGAAACTGTTTTATTCAGTGTTTTTGCTGCTTTTAGTAACCTGGTCTGTTTGTCTTGGAGAGAAGGACACCTCTGTGGATAATTTGGCTCCAAGTAAAAACCTCCTGAACAATGAACACTGAGGGAATCCTAACCAGAAGTTCACGTTTGGTTGCATTCTGCAATCCTCACCACTAGATACCGCTAAATCCTCCACACTGCTCCTTTAAACTGTGAACGTTAACTCCTTTTAGTATGATGGCATACTCGTAGGAGTTAGAAACTCAAGCTCAACTCTGCCAACAACCACCCTGCTCCACTTCTTTCTTTTTTCCTCACAAAGAAAGCAACAAAAACAGAGGCTAAACCTGCACACAGATTTACCTCACAGTCTCAAAGCTGGCAACTAGTGCATTAACGCATCTTCTTCAAATCCATTTCAGCTCCATAGAGCATAGCCTTTTCACCATATACACTCTATGTGCATCAGTAGCCTATGCCTTAAGTACACAGGCAACTTTAATATGTCATAAACTGTGCAAATGACTGTGAGTGAGATCAATCTCACAGCCTCCAGCTGATTTACGAACAGGCCGTTACCTCTCAGGGCAGTAGGACTTTGGAGGTGCTGTTTAGGTTTCGGGGAGGAGCGAGAAGGGGTCGAGTATCTCGGGAGTTGAGCTGCTGCTGGAAAAAAGGGAAATTTCAGCATGGGAGTCAGACTTCACTCTGCCTGAGTATCACAGCATTACTGGAGAAATAAAAAAGGGTGCCGTTGAGGCAATGAAGGCTGTGGAAGCCTGCGGTGCAACTTGAGGCCACTAGGGGGCTCTACAGCCAAACATCCACAGGCAGCAGACAGAGCAAAGTGCCAGTGCCATGGTCAGGTTTAACAGCCAATCAACCAGTCTCAGCACAAACAGAGAAATTGAGGCTGGTTTTGGTTACACATGCTTTACAGTGAAGAAGTCAGTGAAAGAGGCAGAGATGGAAGTGTCTCACATGCCCAGTGCAGCCAAAGCTCAGATAGAAAAACTCATCATCAGGATATTAAACCTGTCAGCTGAAGAATTACATCTGTTTTGGATGAAGTATACAAACAAAAAATTTAGAAAGATTCCGCCGTAAATTTCAAATATCAGCTTTAACGTATGAAAAGTCCAAAGGCTCAAGCCACACGAACACCCTGCCCCTCAGGAGGCTGGTTAGGACAGGATAAAGGCAGTCGCTACACGTTTAACCAGCTGAAACCTGCTCTTTGACCCCTGTCCTCTCTGTCCCTAGGAAGAGAAGGATTACCGTTTCTGGATTAAGGACAACACCATTATCTTTATCTCCCATTACAGGATTACATCAAATGGATAGTCTTAATCTGAAGAGGTGGGATTCTCAAGCTCTCAAAGAACATAAAACCCTTGGACACAAATGTAAAACAATGATAGTGTCGCTGATACCAAGAGTCGCTCTAGATTCTCAGTGTTGCTGGCGCCATGCTCTAATTCTGAAGGATGAGTGCGTTTCTTTGAAGTGAAAGTTATGCCAGGGTGATAAGAGGAAGGAGGCGTGTGAATAAAAGATATTACAACTGAAAATGATCAAAGACAAAGAGGATCCCCAAACACCAAAGCCATGGCACTACAAAGCAGCACAGTCCTTGTAGTGTAGGTGCAGCCAGAAGGATTAACAGAATTCCCACTCGCACAATGACTAACAAGAGATTACACAGCCTGTCGTGTTTCTGAGTGTTCAGTGTACTTGGAGAGCAAAACAAATATTAATATAATGTCAGCTGACAACACAGTGATAACAACAATGAATGTGACAATCTGAGTCTGGAAGCTACTGAAATCTAAAGATTCATTTACAACTTTGAAGGGTTTCTGTGTTTTGCAGTAAAATGGATTCAAATACAAATATGACAGGTTTTTGTATGTGTCTGTCACAATACTCACTAGCAGACTGGTTCTGGTGTCGAGGAGAGCCACCGTTTGGCACTTGCAGGTTGGACTCACAGCTGCGGCTGTTCTTGACGGGCTCTGGGGCCTGGGCTGTCGCTGCTGAGGAGCGTGTGAGGTTGGGAAGACTACGACGCAGCTTTTCTACAACAGCAACAATAGTAGAGAGTTAGATCAGGCAAAATAATAATTTCCTGAATCACACATTGAACAGCTTATGTCCAGCACTTCCTGAACCTCTGCTGGCTCTGTTTACCTTCATTCTTCACCACATTGGTCTGCAAGTCGTGCCCGTGGCCCTGCAGAGAGTGGCGAGGCTGCTGCAGGCGGCTAATGATGGGCTGAGGCGAGCCGCGGCTGTGGCTGTATTCGATAGAGCGGGCAGGGGAGCGAGAGCGGGGAGAATTCCTGGGTGAGGCGCGGGGAGAGTGTCGAGGGGAGGGGCTGAAGCGGTTGGAGGGCAGGTGGAAGGCCGGGTGCACCGCCTCTTCTTCATCCTCCAAACTGTGTGCATCCAGCTCCTGGTCACTGAAGGTGCTGCGCCGCAATGAGTGGCAGGACGAACCTGAGCTCCGCCTGGATGCTGTTGCAGCGTAATCTTGTCTCAAACCTGACAAACATGCATACACTCAGTTACAACACCCTATAAACAAAGTGGTATGGTCACAGAAAACTACTGGAGATGACAGTGGTGCAGGTACATACTCTCTTCCTGCATGCGTGCCAGTATCTGGACATCAGTGACATCATTGAGTTTGTAGGTATTTGAGGAGCCCACTGAGTCCTCATCCATTTCTGAGGTGCTCAGTTCACTGTCCACTGATGACTGCGGGCTCACAGCCGGAGGATTCCTCTCTGCTGTTGCGTTTCGCTGGTGTGCTGGCAAGAAAACCATTTGGGAACACTTTAGTGACACATATCCAACAACAGATATTCTGTAATTGTTAGGGGCCAAGTCTACCAAAGAGATTTTTTCCCTGGGGCCAGTATATTTTTTAAATTCTTTGTGATAGGAATGCCACATATTTACGCTGCGCTACAAACACTACCAGCATGACGAGATGCAGGGTGTGAATTCTGCTCTGAATGCTGCTGGTTGGGTTTTTTTTCCTGAGCGCTGAGAATTGAAAAATGTTAAACTGTGGATAAAAACACTGCGCTCGTCACAGTCACTTCATACGTTCAGTCACAGTGGAGGAGGGACACATACCATGAAGACAACCGTCACATCTTACATGCACAAGTGCTGAATAACAACAACAGAGGAAAATCTGTTAATATACTGTTTATATATGTTTCCTCTCATGAACCCACACAGATCATCAGGTCTGTCCTTTCTCCCTGCGTGCTTCAGCCTTACCCTCATCCAAAACAAGTACTCTACCTTGTACTGACAAGTTTACTTCCGCAGATTTTCTGTATCATAGCAACCAGATGCAACCAAAGTGCTCTCAAGGGCTTCCAGCTGGGCGTTTGCGGAGGAGCGCCTGGCATTGTCAGCAGGGAAAACGGGGCCTTAGTGAACTACAAAGAGACACATACCTGCATTCCCGGGCATTAGTTGCTGTCTGACAATGGGCACTCTGCTGGGGGTTGAGGAGGGGGAGTTGAAGCCACTGCTGTACGGGCTGTTGGCTGCGTTTGTGCTATATGGGCTTCCATAGCCCTGCTGGTTGTAGGGGCTTCCATACAGGCTCCTGCGCTTGTTGGCTGCAAACAGAACCAAAACATCAGTCAGTAAATGCTCACTCTTTGACATTACTCTGCATTAGAGCAGACAAAATAATGTTATGTAGTCTGAAGATCCACAACCAAAACTTTGCACAAAGAAATTTAGAAGATTACTAAGATAAACCAAGTCATTGTTGGCTTTGAACAGAAAACGCGACAAAGAAATGTTAGTGGTGAACACACCAAAATCAAGCAATACATTGTAACTTGATTTGATCAGTACTTGTCTATTTATTCCGTTGCAGCAATGCTGAATCATTGCATATATGTCTGAAATGTCACATAATTTCTTTGTTCATGCTGCTATACCTCTACTTTATCATAGATTAGTGTAATTTTGTTCCGATAACAGTGAGTTGAAACTATCAGCAAAAGGTAGAAATGTATGGCTGTCCCCCGAAACAGTGATTCTTTATGAACATCTGGGGCCATATGCATCAATGATGTGTATGCACAAAAACCATGTGTACGCCTTTTCCCGCACATAAACTGGTATTTATAAAGGAGGAATGTGTCGTGAGAATGTGTGCACTTCACGCATTCTTTAGACCTAGTCTATGCATGGTTTTAGGACATTAATATTAACTGAGAGACAAATAACATTGTTTTTAGGCTGTTTGCAAATTTCACTGATTGTGTTATTTTTGCAGGCTACACTGCACTCTGTCAAATGTCAATCAAAGGCACAAATATAAAGTTAATTTCAAATTAATTATGAGAGATGAATTTCATCATTTTTTCTATTTACATTCATCTCCCTGTTAGTGATTGTTTAATGTTTTCCTGTGAAGTACTTTGTAAAGCCAGTTTCAACATGAGCATTCTGAATGAATCATTGATGATCCTGATGATTGAGATTTTACCATGATGATGCTCTGCAGAAATATGAATTAGTGGTACGAACAAACTGCCACTGCTGCGCCTAATGACAGCAGCTCTGGTTGGAGAACCTCGCTGATGCTACACAGTGGGTGACATTGCACTCTCTTTTATTTCTCATTGACAGGTCTAATAAATGTTGGAAGTGCACAAGTGTCAATATGCAAATGTATGTTTAAGGGCATTTCTATTATGGCGAACAGTGGGCGTGGAAATGACGCTTGTAAACATGTGCCCATCGCCACAATGATCGATATTTATAAAACAGAATCAGGCTTATGCATGGCTTTATAAATCTGATAAAAAGAATGCCTTTGTGCGTACACACAGTTTTAGTCGTGAGTCAGCACAGAGTTTTATGCATCTGGCCCCTGGAAAATACCAGCCTACAAAATGTCAGTGGTAGCAGATGGGTGAAATGCAGAGGTCAAGATGCTTCGGTTTTGGGGAGGAACCAAGTTCTGAAAACTTAACTGCCACTGTTTCATGTGCCCAGTGTTAACATACTACATCTATACACTGTGACCCATAAAACACCCAGACAAAGGCCGTTGCCCATTCCAGTATTTACAACGCCAGCAGTGTCTGCTCATAGCCGGCACCTTTATGAAAGCTCTACAGTGTGCTGGCAGTCTGGTCGAGTCTCTTCAACCGTATGCTGAGTATGGGCCTGATAGAGAGCTCCTACATCATCAGGCGGGGAGACACACTTAACAATGCATGGCATTCAATAAAGACGCACAAAGAACAATGCGATTCTCTGTGAAATCCAACGAAGCAGCAGTCAAAGGCTCCAGTCTACAGAGTCCCTGGTCTCAGTCATGAGATCAGACTCTGCACAGGCTGCTGTGCACTGGGATAGGTTGGTGGTTTGAATGGTTGATGTCTCTGAGCCTGTTTAGACTAACTATTAACACACATTTTAGGGTGATCCGATTACAAGGGGACAGCGCTAAATACATGTCTAAACAACCACCAAGACTCATTGTGATCCGATCACTTTAACCACTGACTGAGGTGGTTTGGGTGCATTTGACTACATATCTTTTGTAGTGTCAACACTTATACATCCCGGGGCGTCGATGGCTTAGTGGTAGAGCAGGTGCCCCATGTACAAGGCTGTTGCCGCAGCTGCCCGGGTTCGACTCCAGCCTGTGGCCCTTTGCTGCATGTCACTCCCTCTCTCTCTCTCTCTCTCTCTCTCTCCCTTTCACACTTGTCTGTCCTATCCATTAAAGGCTAAAAATATCTAAAAAAAAAAAAAAACACTTATACATCCCGATGTGTCCCAAACAAGGACTACGTTATCAATGCAGGACTTGGTGGTTGTTTTGGTGCGCTAAAAGCTTTATAACTCAAATTTCAAATTGGACAAAGTGTTGCGTGACCATCCAAGGTTTTGCTCTATGGAAGGAGGTCTTGAATCCTGCAGACAGTAATATCTCCAGCTGTACTGACATGACTAGCAAGCATGCTACAGAGCAGCTAGCAAAAGTGTGGACATAATAACTGAGC
The DNA here is from genome assembly GCF_006386435.1 of Epinephelus moara. NCBI lineage: Eukaryota > Metazoa > Chordata > Actinopteri > Perciformes > Serranidae > Epinephelus > Epinephelus moara. The sequence goes on from NC_065515.1 coordinate 5,520,488, forward strand.
ACGGGGCAGTAACAAAATCTGAACACAAGTGGTCAGTGAAGACGCAAAATAAGCAGAGGTGTGAACAGCGACGTGTCTCGGCTGTCCACTTGTGTTCGGATCACAGAAACGCATGTTAAGACTAGGTCTAAACAAGCTCTCTGAGTCCACTTGTTTATCCATCCCTCTGTTTCTTTCTTTCTCTGACTGGATGTGTTTACACAGCTGGGTGGTGACTGAAGGGGAAGCCTTTTAAGATCAGCTGCCTCCTCTTTCCAATCGCTCCTTCCACTTTCTCCCTCTCCTCCTGCTCTGCACTCTGTCCTGCTGCATTATTTAGGAAATACCATCATGTCCACTCTGCTGAGGAATGTCAACAACACTGCAACATGTAGGTCTGTATGCTATGCACTTAAAAAAAAAGATACCCAATGTTTTCCATTTGAGAAAGTGAGGTCAACAGATTAATACAGTCCACCTGGTGAAACTAACCCCCAATATCAAGAGTCAAGATTAAACTGTGCCTGTCAAGCTCCACTGTGTGCTCTCAAACATAACGACATGCCTGCGAGTGCTTACAAACATGAATCATCCCTTGTGTCTGTGCACTATGGAGATAAAGGAGTCACACTTGCTATGATTAAGAAAATATTTCCCTTGACATTAAACAGTCTAAACTGGCTCAGACTTTGGAGGTCATTAGATGACAACGTGCCCTATCACAACAACTTGAGCAGTACATTGTAACGAGAAAAAGACACAGATCAGTCTGAAGGGATCCACAGCCCAGGGACCAACCAAAATAGACTGTCCTCAAATTCTCATGTCCTAAAACAAGAAGTCAGAAGAAGAGAGAAGAACTGCTGTGACAGTTTCGATTTACTGTGATATGAAATTGTATTAGAGGACTTTCCGTCTTGGCATTTCAACTGCGGAAAATTCAGAGCAGTTTCCACGGGCCAAGAAAAAAAACCCCTAAAGGAAGCCAGTACACAACAATATAAAATGAAGGTCTGGAGGGCTTAAATGGTGAAGACGAAATGGAAGACAACACTTGGCATTGAGGTCTACTTGTTATAAAAAAGAGAAGACATTAGGCTTAAAACAGCTGCAGGGAGCTTCAAGAATATCACAAGAAAAGAGCAAACAGAGAAGCTTTTGTAAATAAGAGAGATGAATACCATACAGCAGAAAAAGGTTCAAACTGGCAGAGACACGCAAGAAGGCGGTGAACTAAATGTACATTACAAGGTCAAAGCTTTTATGAGTCGGAGAAGAGCAGGTCAGCTATGTAACTGTGGCTGGGACCTCTCTGGTCTTGCATGAGCACTGGATCAACAGTGCAGGACAGCTGTCAAAGCAGCAGAATGGGAAAAAAAACGGTTTAATTGTTCAGCTTAGGCAACATGTGTTCTGACGTCTTACCGGGATGACATGAGTAAAGTAGTGCTGTCTGACTAGTGCAACTCAAAGCCATCTCCTCCCTGCTCTTAGTTATATAACTGAGGCACGTCATCTGGGGATATGATTTAAACAGGGTGTGCACAGAGACAAAAGGCTTGGTCACTACTGACACACTTAAACTAACATGTGTTTAAAATATGTGGATGCACTGTAGTGTGTATACTTGCTGATTGAGCTGGTTAGATTGAAACAAACGTTTTCAGGTATAAGGAAGTCGTCACTTTGACTCCAATCTTCCACAAGTGAGGTTGAGATGTTTCTTTTTTTCTTTGTAATTCCTTTGACACAAACTCAACCAACTCCATGGCAACAGGGTTTCCATGCTCCTGTTAGAGACCGGGTGTGAAGGAGAGTAGCCGGGAGCCATGAGGGTGTGTCTGTGGTGAGTCTCTTTCACTCACAGACACAAATGCTCTCAGACTGTGCTGCTTAAGATCTGCTTCATGTGCAGACTTTTTTGTTTCTTTCAAAAATATTTACGTTCTTGACGTTTATCTGATTTAATTGACATGTCCATCGAATCACAAAACTCCACAGAAAATATGTGTTGCTGGTGTCTTTTAGCAAGCCTTGGAAGTGGTGACAACATCAGTGCCAACTGAGGATAGAAGTGAAGGGAGTGGGGTGGCTGGTATCAGTGACAGGAGGGATATTTTCAGGACCATGGAGGATGACGTTATCCTCCTACCACACCTACAGTGATGAGATCACCACAAATAAGCACACGACCCTAAATCCCACTCAAGTGTCTAGTTATCTATAGTTGGTCAGCTGCAAGACAGATAGCACGCTTTGTTCACTAAGGGTCATCTAAGGCTTTATTTACACAACGGTTCTGAAGCCTAATTTTTATTATGTTATGCCTCAGAAATAAGCCTTACCTAAAAGCACAGAAAAAGCCCATAGTAGTCATAATAGAGGGAAAGGAGAAAGAAATGATTATTTCTGTGTTTTGATGAAAGTTGCATTACTGATTCCTTTGAGATTGATCATCAATTAGCCATCAATTAGCCATCAATTAGCCAAAAACAGCCTTTTCCCTCTTTTCTCAGCTTTATCCCTAATCAGACACCCAGTAAACATAACTGATCTTTGAAAAAAGCTGTGCAATCTGGATCCACAAAAGGGCCACAGTCAATCAATTTATCAGCCATTGTAAATATACCTTAGAGTCCTTGAATGAGGAGGTCATTGCGTGTCCTGGTGCCATTCAAGCTCTTGCATAATAGAACAGAGAAGATCACAACTACTCCAGTGGACAACCTTCAGCAGCCTATTGCTCAACACGATCCAACTGTCACATGGGCATACCGCTGTCAAAATGGAAATGACCCCTGCTCAGTTTAGCTGCGAGGATTTGAGGCCTGCTGTCCTCCTCAGTTAGGGACTACCTATAATTAGTGACAGTCAAAGGCTCAGAAAACAGACACAGACCAATCAGAGAGGCCCAAACGTAAAGTAGACCTGGGTAACATATTAAAGATGAAATCACTGTTTTGTTATGTGTGTTTTATACTGTATACAATGTTGAATTCTCAGTGTAAAGGACAATGAAACTTAATTAAAACTCCAGTGACATTTATATTTTAAACCTGAACAGCAGCACTACACAGCTCCAGCTAAACACTGAGGGGTCCAGAAGTTACTTAAACACTGATCAAACTATCAGAGAGTTGATGTGTTTCAGTTATAACACTAGTTTAACTGCATTCTGGTGCTATAAGATCCTTCAACACAGACCAGTTTAAGATTGTTAGTTCCACCATCTCTATATACCGTCAATTTGTGAGGAGAAAGTGATGCACTGGAAAAAGGAAAGACTTTGACAGATGTAAATATAAATAAATAAATACCGTACATGCCCTAGGAACCTAGGTGAGATCATATGGGACAAAATTATAAATATTTTGCAGACCCAGAGGTGAAATATAAATTAAACATCATTTTTCACAAGCAGGAGTAACAAAAGAATAATTCCCCTTTACACTACAAACACTCCAAAAGCCTGATGATGTGCATAGCTTTGAGTGTCTGTCAATCATTTGCTGCACATTCAAGCCTATATCTCAGGAAGAAGAGACTCCCAAAACATGCACGCATATATTCTCACAAACCCGCTCAGCTTTCAGTAACTTTTAACCACAAGTGGTGATAAATCTCCAAGTCAATGTGCCACTGATTTATTTCTAAAATGACATCACCTTCTCTGTGTCTGCCAAGTCATAATGCTGAAGCCTCCACTGGAGCTGCCACGATTAGTCGACTTATCGATGACTAATCGACTATTAAAATAATCGGTGACTATTTTAGTGGTCGACTAATCGGTTTGAGTCATTTTTCATAGTGCATACTCTTACTGCAGCTTCTTACGTTCAGATATTGGCAGCTTTACACACTCTCCCTTGACAGTGAACTAAAACCCTTTGGCGTGAGTACGAAACAAGACATTAGATGACGTAATTTTGGGGTTTGGGCGAGACAGACCGACATTTTTCAACATTTTAACACATTTTTCAATGAAACAATTAGTCGACTAATCGAAGAAATAATCAACAGATTAGTCGACAATGAAAATAATCGTTAGTGGCAGCCCTAGCCTCCACCATTCAGCGATTGACCATACAAGTACACGAGTGCTGTTCCTCTTCCCTTTAGAATAAAGGAAGCTAATCTTCACAATGGAACATTTATGATGGATGATACATCCCTCTGTGCTCTGTTTGTGTGTAGCAGTTATAATAGTAGTTGTAGAAATAAATGGGTAAACATGGAGTAATTTATTGTGTTTTCTTGTGCTACAAAAATCAATAAAAGGAAATAGTAAGATCATTACAGAGGCTCACTGCCATAAATTAAAGCTCTTATATAATTTATTACGATAAGAGGAATCATCACAGTATTTACAGCCCCTGGTTATCAGCCAGCAGGAAGGGACATTTCTGTATTTGAGTACAACCTCTACCTTTTTGGATCAATAATTATTACCCCCACCAAGGAGGTTATAGCTTTGCTTTGGTTTGTTTGACTGATTTTCAGCAAGATTACAGAAAAACAACTGACCAGATTTTCATGTAACTTGTTTTAAGTGTGTAGCATGAGCCAAGGTAGAACCCATTAAATTTTGGAGTGGATCCAACTCACAAGCTGGATACAGGAATTGTTTTTCACTGTTGTTAACACTGTGAGATTTGGCATTTTGCCTCAACGGAATAAATGCCATACGTCTTTAAGGTGTAGTGTGTATGATTTGTTGCATCTAGTGATGAGGTTGCAGAACTGAAACTTCTTCCGTATGCTAAGCATGTTGGGGAACTACGGTGGCTGATGCGAGAATGCTAAAACACAAAAATGTGAGCAGCCCTATCTCGAGTGTCACTGCATTCTGAGCTTCTGTAGAACAACATGGTGGACTCTTGGGGGAGGACCTGCTCTGTATTTCGATAAAAACAGCTCATATTAAGTTAACGAAAACAAAATGATTCTTATTTTGATGTGATTATAAAGTAATTAAAACATCATTTTGAATATTATATACTATTTCTGCCAACAGATGTCCCTAAATCCTACACACTGGACCTTTAAAATCCAGTAGATGATAGCAAAGTTCAACAGTAACAAAACAAATATAGAAATAAAATGACTCCATATCACAGTGCACATTGATGCATACCAGTAATCCTCTCAGGTAGCCTGAAGTTGCAAAACTTCACACAGACAGCAGTTGTTATGGAGCACTTGGGGACACTGGTTTCACGGGAGAACCAGAGCAAGAGTAACACCACCACAATGTCAACAACGCTTTTTTCTCAAATTAAGTTGTGGCTATGGAAACATGAATACACATAAATCATGCAACTAATTATACCCTTTCTTACAAATGTGAACTGTCTGCAATTACCTTAACCAGAGTTATTGGTTGTGCTTGCAGTTTTGCACATCACAGAAGGCTGGACGTTTGGCCTTGGTGTAGGTCTGACTCTGCATTTGCCTGATATACAAGAATAATTTACAACTGTCCCGGCAAATTATGTCACCATTTGAGTTCAAATTCTGACAGAGTGTTCAATAACAAACAGCTTGGAGCAGCTATGGAAAAATCACTGCTCTTTCATTATACTTGTAGTCTTTTACCTGACTACAAGTAGATTCAAAGTGAACTTTAATTGCTTTTATGATTCACATGAAGGGCTCTAATCACTAATGTTATGCGATGAGAAAAATGGAAACTGACAGCAAGAGACTGACGCAGGAGGACTTTCAACAGAGTAACCAACACAAAGAACTCCACTAGTGCTGTTTTGTAGCTCACCTCTACCTTCCAAAGAGAGGGATAAATTAAGTGTATCTCTGAAGTTGTTACTGTTTCTACTACGGCTGCTAAGTTAAGACTACACGTTTCATGTCCACTGCCGTTGTTTACCTGACATGGTGAGGTCCAGTCTGTGGATGAGTGAGCGCTTGGCTGATTCCATCTCAGGACTGGGGTTGTCAAGGGCTTTGCGGCACCACACAATAGGACTCAAGGCTTTTTGCAGGGGACTGTTCACTTTTGCCTCGTACAGCCTGGAAAAATGTGGACAGCATACACAATTGACACTGTTATATTGCACGTTCACAAAAGCAAAACAAGCAATCGTTACAGAAATATAAACTGTCATCTCTCTTTAACAGTGACCGACTAGGACAGCTCACACCTATCTCAGCTCATATGTGATGTGACCCAGCAGCTCTCAGAGGAAATGAGATCGGGGGGATAACAAGCAATCACAGAATTCCGCAATGTAATTGACAGATAAGGTGGACAGACAGAAAGCTTTTTTGTGACTGTGCTTGCTGACTCTAAAAATCACTATTTACTTTTATTCAGATCAATTTCATACTTCAATATTTGAAATCTATTTCTATGTCAATATTTGAAATCTACATAGAGGTGACCTGCAGATACCTTTTAGGCTTGTCAGTATAATCCTCACTCTTACAGTTAACATGTTGCATGTGTTAACTTAGCAAAAAAATGTGGTCGGTCTCTGGGGTCTCCAATAGCAATGAGGACAATGCAACCGTCAGCGCCTGCTGCAGCAAATGTTAAGAATGAACCACTGTCCCTGGCCCAAATTCTTTGGAAAAGTCATTGGGTTCAGTGCATAGTCAGCTGTATTGATTGAGACTATCAAACCCTCCTGATACTGAAGGGAAGACATAAAAGGTATAAAATAAGGCTACAGGCTAAATTAATCTACCACTACTTTCCTGTTTGTTGGTTACAGAGGTAATACAATTTGTGTTTGTCCTTAACCATTGAGAAAAAAAGAGAAGGGCTTCCACTAGGAAGAGAAATCTGTCAGCAGCTGTCAGCTCTGTTGCAGCCATAGAGGAAGCCTTTTATGATGAAGGCAGAAACATTACAGGCAAAGGAGCATTAGTGCAGAGGAATACAAGCCTGATATCTGGGTCTGCACCTTCTCAACGTTTATCAACACAATGACTATCATTTACATTTGGTGCAGCACATAGTAAATCTCAGCTCTCTGACTTCACGCGTCTTGCTCCATACATGAACTCACTGCTCTGACACAATGACAAGTGTCATGTCCACATGCAGTTGCTGGGGTGTGACAAGCATCTATTGATAGGCAGAGCACTGCGGGAGCAGGCTGCGTTTTAAATCCAGTCAAATGCTAATTCAGGGATTACAGGAGTCTATGACAAGAGCTGGCGAGAGCTGGGCACTACTGGGTAATCCCAGATATCAATCTGATCCAAAGGGCAGACAAACAGCCAGGGCATAATGAGACTGGCTCTTTGGGCATGAGTGAGCAATGTCTCAAAGTAGTCCGATGTCAAAAGGTTCAGTAGCTGGCACAGGCACACTGCTGCAAGCAACTGAGGGAAGACTTGATGTGCTCTGAGGATAATGGGTGGAACAAATAATGTAAACACTTATAACTCTGAAAGAACATGCATACCAATAAGCAGCATCTATATCCACTCTCTTTATACCATACATGTCACATTCCAGTGGGTTAGTTTCACTGTTCCTTGCCTGCCTGTATTAGGTACATGTTCTCATTTTTTAGGGGCCATTGCTCTTTTTTTCTTTCTTTTTTTTTAAACCAATGCACCTACAACTGTTACACAGATGATATATTGCTAAGTGCTGACTGCCAGACCTCTTTCATTGCTCTCAGCTGCTGTGAGCTGGCTTTCAACCAACTATGATCTACCTTTGTATTAACTTTAGTAACTGTCATTAAGTTGCATCAGGAGCTACGCCCTGAAGTTGCTTATCACAGCGTCATTATAATAGAAGACGCCAATCAAACAAACCCATCCTAACAGGATGGAGAACAAGGACAGTCTTCTGAGGACGGCACATCATTACCTTCATGTCTAGTCAGTAGCTGATGCCTTACAAATAACTACTCCATTTCTAGACCCTCTGTAAACCCATCTACCAAGTCTCCATGTCTGACATCAGCCGTGTAACACAGACTCTTCTCTGAGTGTAACTCTGCCTCTTCGAGGGATGTCCTTGAGTTGGGATGAGCGGCGAGATTCAGACAGCAGCACAAATCCAATCATACTCTGGAGTTTCAAGGATTACACTTCTAAAGTGTATCTATGCAAAGCCCCCTAACCCTAAAAGCACAGTTATATTACAAACACAATGTATAGGGAGAGGATTAAGAACACGAGTGTGGATGAACATGTAGGCTGATGTAACAGCAGAAAAAACAGATGGAACACTGGCACAGTTTTTGCCCATATTAAATAAGTGAAGACTACTTTGAGTGATGGTGCTCTGTCTGTTTTTTGTCTTTGTCAGCACTGTGCACCTTTTTTGGAGTTGTACGCACTGCTCTTTTTCATCACTGAATAACAGCAGACCAACATGATGTCATCCTTATCCAGGGATGCTATCAATAGCCATTGTTTGTAATCCCCACAAAAACAATGCTCATGAGCAGCTTTCTGACACTGACATCTATTCCTCCATGATGGGATGACTGTCCTATTTCACATCTCTTGCTGTCTCACTTGCTGCGGAGCACTTGTGGCTGTGTGCCAGCTGGTGTGCTGAAGGGAATTCAGAGGAGGAATATAACCATGACTACCTCTCCCACATGGCTGCTAGGCAGGAAAACAACTTTCAATTTTTTTTTGACTGTACACACTGATCTCCTGCCACCGCTGCCATGCCAAGCCAAGCCAATCTGCCACACATCATTAACAACAAAACGGTTCAACAGATGATCAGGGACTTCACGGTCCAGACAGCTGAGAGCCTCAGAGGCCTGCTTGATCAGTATCGGAAAAAATGCCCTAACTACGCAAGGTATGAGGTAATGGGTAGAGATTTGGCATTGTTTGTATGACAACGCATGTCTAGTATGATAACAGTCCGAGAATGGGCTTGTCATCGCCCACATGACTTGCCAAACAACACCCTTCAGTCAGTGATCCACAATGACACTCCTTCAGCACAGATGACTTCAGATTTCAGGCAAACTACTGAGAAGATGAAGAGGATGTTTATGCCAGACGTTTGTCGTGTTGGCTAACGTGTAGAGCAGCTGTCACCCAGCTCTGAAGACACAGACACGGCAGGAAAGGCAAGATACCTCCCAAAGACAACTCACCAGCTGTCCTCGTCTTCGTTTAGACAATCCATGTCTTCGAGGTCTAATATTTCCACTTCGTCTAGGATCGATGTTTCCCCTTCGTCTGAATAAACCCCGATGTCTGAATAACGTGAGTTCATACTCGGCAGAGAGGCGGCAGCCGATGCCCCCTCATAATCATACGCCCTCCTGAAACTGATTCCGTCGTAAGACAGTCTGGGGCTCAAACAGCGGTTATTCTCCAACAGCCCACCGTAGCCTCCCGTTCCGACGAACCCCACCCCAGGGAAGCCGGCCAGACCGGCTGCCATCCCCGCTGTCAGAGACGACGAGTCGTATCCGTCGCTGAGGGGTCTGTGGTTCCCTGACATCGCTCCGGACGAGGACAACATCGTCGACCGACTCCGAAGCTGTTCATTTTGCTGTTCGAGTTTCTTCACCAAGTCCTGGAGCTTCCGCACCTCCAAGTCCGCGTTGATATTTGAGTTGATATCCTCCATAGCGGCTCCTCAGCCCTACGAAAATATGCGGCGGTCTGTGGTGTTTCTAGTCGTTTCTCCGCCGACAGTGTCTTTGTTTGTTAACTTCACTGTTCTCTACGTGTTCAAAGAAGACACTTTGGTGTTACACTGACTTAAAAAGCTCAACACCGTCATCTTCTCCGGTTAATCGTGGTTGCGGACAGGGTCGAGGCCATTTTCATAATACTCGTCACCAACTGTGAAAGACCAACAGGCGGCGGCTAACGTACGTCACTTCGTTCAGTGTCGGGAGCGAGCACGTAACCAACACCTATTTGCACGTGCACGGATAACTACTCTGGTACAGACGCGTTTATCATTATTTTGCTACGGAAAGGTCGTTTTTACACACGCTTTAAAGTGGAATATGATTATTAAATTCAGCATTTGGGTAATCAAATAATATATAAAATTACTCGACTATTTCTTGACTTGATTATATTTTTAATCTAATAATTTCGTCATTAACTCACAGGAACGCAGTGCCTTGATTCATTCCTACAAGAAAATATAAAGTGAATGGCATGGTGACATAAATGATAAATAACTCAAAAGTATCAGTACTATCAAAAAGGGCGAAAGAAATCATTGTATTCTTGTGATTTTTAGTCACTTTATTCATCCTGATGTAGCAATTTTATTCTATTTTATCTTTTTATTTACTTTTATCTACTTTTCTCTTTTATCTTGTTATATTTAATGTCTTTTTGTTTTTGTCTTGTGCTGCTGTGATATTTGAATTTCCCCTCTAGGGGATTCAATAAAGTTTATCTTATCTTGTCAATGTGTTCAAAGATGTCTTGTAAATTGTATGCCTTGTTTTCTTTTTCTTTATTTTGTGTTGTTTTGTTTTGTTTTTTTTATTGTTCTTTTTCTTCCTGCTTTGTTGTATTTTAGGTAGCCTTCTGTAACATCTTGGCCAAGGGATTACAAATGAAAAATAGCCATTTGGCTAATTCTGGCATTGTCATACCATGTGTATTTATTAATTTGCACTGTCCCTTCTAATTTAAACTAAACTAAACTAAGAAAAAAACAAGGTTACAAACTACTTAAACAAATATGAACACTACAAGCTGTTTATTTTCATATACAAACATTACATGTATTTCAGGATGTTGTTAAAAAAAATCCTTTTCAACAAGCAAAACCTGGATTTATATCTTATGTTTATGTCGCTTGTTTCTGTGATTACAGTCTCAAGAGAGTTCCAGGGCTTCCTCTGACTCCAGATGCTCCTCAGGTTTTTTAAACACGTCTCTTTGTTCTCCAGCTTCATCTATAGTCTCCACGCTCTCCTCTCCCTGCCCCTCACTGGTCATAGTTGTGTCCAGCCCCTCCTGGTCAGCGCTGGCATTCTGCGACTCATTTCCCTCATCATCTTCATCTTCTACATCCATCTCAAAAACACGAATGTGCCTGAGATTGGCACTTAGCTGCCAGGAAAGAAAAAGTAAACGTTAGGAGACAGTCCACTGGCAGAGAAAAAAGGTTTCATTTGACCTTACTGATCTCTACAACAAAATGTAGGAATGTTCCAGTACAGTTCATTCACACATAACACCCCAAACTGACATTCCCACACACTAAATATAATGGGAAGTTCAAGATGTATAATTTGTCTTACCACACAGGCCACTTTGCGGATTCCGTTGACAGCTACAAACTGAGCCTTCATGTTTTCCAGTTCACGCCACTGATTCCCCAACACCAGGCCCTGGCATGGGATGGCACTGCTCTGCTGGTCCAACCTAACATTGGTCACATGCAACATCTTTATTCCTCATCTCTGCTGTCTTTGGAAAATAATAACTATAATAATAATAATTTTATAAACATAGCAAATTTAAAAACAGATGTTACAAAGTGCTTTGACAGAAAAAGCAAAACAGAAACAGGATACTCAGAAAGCAATATAGCAAAGGAAAGCCGAATGGCCCTACCAAACACAAGCGAGACAAAACTAAAGTAAAGTTAGGATAAAGTTAAAACAAGACAAAAATGCAAGTTGCAAATTGGCAACATAAAGAAATCCTCCCCCCAAAAGTAAAAGCAATAAAAGGAGAACATAAAAACCAATAAAAGACATAAAAATATGATCATATAAAAGCAAGTCTATAAAGATGGATTTTAGGAAGTGATCAAGAAGAAGTCACTGATTCTGTGAGCCATATCTCGTCAGGTAAGTCGTTCCTAAGCCGAGGGGCCCCATGGCAAAGGCAAGGTCACCTTTAGATTTAAGCCTCAACTTTGGAGTGGCCAGAATGGTCCCACCTGAGGATCTAAGGCTGCAAACTGGCTCATATGGGGTCAACATTTCTGCCAAGCTGCTTGGGGCCTGACATAAACCACTTTGAAAGCAATCAGTAAAATGTTAAAATCAATTGTACAACGAACAAGAAACCAATGGAGAGAAGTCAGGACTGGGGTGATGTGATGTCGTCTGTTAAAACCAGTAAGAAGCCTAGATGCTGCACTCTGAACAAGTTGGAGGCAAAAAGTGACCCCTAGTTGATGCCAGAGAGGAGGAGGTTACAGTAGTCTAGTCTGGATAAAATTAGTACGTGAATAACTTTCTCCGAGTCTGAGTGTGAGAGCACTGATTTCATTTTTGAGATAGTTCTTCTATACAAGAAGCAGGACTTTACATCTTTTTTTATGAATGGCCCAAATTATATTAAAGTTTGAAGTTTCAAAAATACTTTTAATCCAGTCACTGCTAATCCTAACTCACCTCTGGTTAGGCTCCCAGTTGAATTCAGTCTCACAGCTCAGGGTGGAAGCAAGAGGAATCTGAGCCAGGACACGCTTTCTGTTCTCTTCTTCTGATCCTTGCAAGACCACAGTTAGCATTTCATCGTCATAGAAACGAGCATCCAGGCAGCTGTATACGTAATTAGGCCTGAAAATGAGAAATGATGGTCACAACACCTTCATAGCTGAGGAAAGATTTTGATTTTATATTGGTTTTACAAATAAATTAATAGGAATGACATGAGAGGCACTTACTGGGCTGCAGCACTGTCATCATCTGCATTGTCAAGATGGTGGCTGAGGTCAAGGGATATGACACTGTTGGGGATATGTCTGTGCGAGCAAAACAAATATAATTACGAACAGATTAAATACACAAAGAAACTCACACATGCACCCACAATCACACAAACGTACCTGTTTGGGTCAGTTCCTTTTCGTAACAGGTAAAGCTTGGAGGGTGAAATCTCCGGCATGCAGAACACAACATGGTGCATTTTGGCTTTCTTATCATTCCACCTGCAGAAATCAAGAAAAATCATAAATGTAAACATCTTACTGAACAAACCATTAGGATACACCTGGATGTTTCTGGTTTTACGTACAAAGATGGGAGTTCAAAGAGTCGTGGAGTGTTTTCAGAGCTGGAAAGGCAATGAACATGGACAAATAAATACAACTTTTATCACATTATTTCATCTATATTTCAAATTATACAGATTAATAACAGAGATATATGATCATACCTCTCTGGCACAGTGTACAGGGGCAAAAAGACAGCCTGTTTCACAGACTTCCCAATCACTTCCTGCATACAAATAAACAAACAATAAATAAGCAACATGTAGAATAAATTTCATTTTAACAAATCCAGGGTTTCTACACATTTCTAACAATGAAACTATGGTAGGCATGGAAAGAGCTGTGCCTTAATAAACTGTTGTATGTTAGTCATCTTTTCTGGTGTAGAAGTCAAAGAAATGTCACAATGTAGCAAAGGAAGACACGCACAAAAAAGATTCAGACTCAAGTCTGGACCTTAAAAATCTCTATTTTACATGTTGCATGGCTGCACAGATGGTGAAAAACTGTGCAAATGTGCATAGAGTGTAAAAAGTGCAAATGTTTCAGTCCATGTTGGACTTTACTCAGTGCAGAACATTGCGTATTTGCACATTTTTTAATTGTATGTGCAGCCCTGCAACATGTAAAATATCTTTTTTGTGCGTGTCTTCCTTTGCTACACTGTAACAATGAACTTTTAAAACTTTTTCATAACTTTTCCATAATATTTTATCCCATTTCCATGACTCTATTTTGACTTTACACGCACTTACCAAGCATTTGGGGACAAACAAACTGCTGGCACTTGCTAACTTTACTTGCTCTTTAGACACTGCTGTCGCCAACTAGCTGTATGTCTATGTCAATACACCAGACGGATTTTTGCAAAATGTCAAAGTTGAACCCCTTTTTGGGGGATAGAAAACTGAAGATCATATAGATGTCGATGCAACTTGACAAGTGTTTGCATTATAATTTTGACAAGGTTGTATGCATTTATCTTTTGTTAAATAAACTTTTGTTTTATAGACATACCCATGTCTAATAATATTTTGCGACCTTGCCTTAACCTGGACGTTCACAATACCTTATTAAATTAAGGTTGATCTGATCGCTGTCATGTCCCTTCAGTCAAATCAAATATGTTTATTTCGTTGAATCCGGGTATCTGTAATCATGTTACTAGTTTAAGTGTCGTCTGAAAATAACTAATTTGTTAATAGTCAACTGTTTGATCTACAAGCTAAGATTTAGGTTTAGACTACATTCTGATGCTGCTCTCCCCCTCAAGCTAACATTAGTTATGTGCCTAAAATCTCAGTGTGAAAGCTTTAGTTAACCCGTTACATTTTCCTGTTTCTCTTCTCATGTGCCCAAAAGGGTGTGTGGCCTTCGTGATGACATGATGCTGCTCTAGTCTTCGTGTATCACGTGATACTAGTGGTGTTTTAACAGCCAGCAGTGCAGCATTAGATTTTAAATTAGATATACAAGGACAACAATCTGTTAATTCCAAACCATTTTCCAGCCTGGAAAACAGTTTTTCCTTTTTTTCCAGGACATTTGCTATGCCAATCTGCATTAGAGGTTATTAGGTCTATCTCAATGTTACATTTTCAGAGTGTTTAATTCCAGACTCTGAGGAAGAGGAAGGAAAAAGAGGAAGATGGACAGCACACAAAACTCACTGCAGGTTTCTGTAGACACTGCTCGATCACATTCTCCATCATCCTCTTGACGAAGTGCAAAGATTTTTGGGGAAATGAAGGAAACAGCAAAGGGCTCTCTACAGTAAATAAACCAGTTTCTCTGTTAGTTCAGGCAGTGGTATTTGAAGGTAAGCCAACACTCAGACTACCTGAGACCCAGTTTATCACCAAACAAACCATAAACTTCTAATTAAAAAACATTTCGGCATTCCTGAGATTATAGTTCACCCTTCAGGTGTGTGCTCTCCTGTAAAAACTTCAGCCACTGGTTTCCCTTTGTATTGGGAGGAGACACGAGGTCTTCATCCTCGTCCTTCAGGTACTGCAGATGGAAGAGAAACCAGAATGTTGTAGGACAGCAGCTTCATTCAAAAACACGTGAAGCTAATGCAACACAAAACCACTTACCTGACCAACTCGTTCTACGTTGAAGTACTTCCCTTTGCGATCAAAGAGTTCTTCATTCTGTTAAACAAGAGGGCAATTAAACTCGCTTTGTTTGAAAACAAGAGCAAATTTAATTTTCATCACAAAGCCATTATGCTGATCTCACCTCACTGAAATGCTCAGACAAAAAGTCAGCAACAAAGGCAATGTCTTTCTGAGTCATCTAAAGGGTAAACCAACAAGTTAAGATTATAAAACGATCTCAGGAACATTTTAAAAATCACAAATCTCTCTCTTATCTTTGATAACTCACCTTGTTAAGTTCTGGTGGTACATGCTCCTCACACATTCTTAGCATGGCTGTAGGGAAACAAGAGTTTGAGCAAAAAAAACAAACTGTTTTGACAAACTAGTGCATATCAAATTGCATGTATGCACACAATGATAAATGTCTCTATCACCAAGTCAAACTCCTGCACATTTAGGCCCTGATCACACAGAAAGTGTTTTGCGGGTTGCAAAAGGTGAGGCGCACCACACTGCCTTTTTTTTTTAAAAATTGAATCCCGGGGCGTTGGTGGCTTAGTGGTAGAGAGTACCTGCTGTAGCTCTGGTTGAGGGTGAGAGGCTGTCAGTAAATAGTTTGTTGGGCACAGGGAAAGAGAGGCTGTCAGTAAATAGTTTGTTGGGCACAGGGAAACAGAGATCTGTGTGGGTACACAAGACCCTAAAAAAAAGAGGGTGGATCGTGGGGAGTACCACCAGTTGGTCCAGGAGCTTCTCCTCGAGGGAGTACCACCAGTTGGTCCAGGAGCTTCTCCTCGATAATGGCTGTTTCCAGGCATATTTTAGGATGACTCAGGGGCAGTTTGACAACCTGCTGTCTATCGTCGGGCCGTATAGCTCTGGGTATCCAGCAACTGCTACCACCAGTTTCTCCTCCATTGTTTACCAACTGTAAACTTATTGTCGTGACCACCACAGAAGGGCCGCCTCTCAAATAATCTGATTGGACAATGGGAAAAAAGACGACAGAAAAAGAGATGACTTCGGGCGTTTTTCCGCTCTGAGTTTAAGTTTTTTCAACTCAAGGAGTTCAGAGCACTCTAGCAAAAAACGCCAGGCACCTAGAGTGCCGAAACACAAGGTGCATCACAAAGCAAAAACCACGAGCAAAAAGCTTCATTCTCATTGAAATTGAATTGAATTACAAAAAGTTGCCTCCAGATGCCAAAACTCTTTCTGTGTGATCAGGGCCTTACTGTATTTGATTAAGTAGTTTATTCTTACCTACATACAACCACCGAAAAAAGGCCTTAAAGTTTTTCATACTCTTGTCGATCACCCTAAATGACAAAACAAAAGCAGTGATTCTCTGCAGAGCAGCAGCAGCAGGATACACAATCTATACAAATCATAACATTGCTAATGCTACAAGAAGATAATCAATTTATTAAACTTACTGCAGGAGCTCGTTGGCTTTCAAAGAAAATGAGCCCACAGCTGTGATGGCACCTGAGAACATAAAACACAAGTGTGGTAGTTGATGATAAAAGGCTGATTTCTTCTTAGTAATCATGCAGGTTAAAGACACCTACCTTCTATAGCTGCTGAATCCAGACCGAGGGGCTCAAACTTCTGCTTCCACAAGGACATGCCTTTCACCTCACTGAGGTGATACAACAGAGCCTCGGAGCCACTGCAGCGAGAGACAGACAGGGAGAGATTTTATTTTTGAGGAGAAACCTCAGGTAACAGGCAGCACTGAGGAGAGGTAAAAGAAAAAAGGCTGAAAATACCTCTGCAGGTGGCTGATGACTAACTTCTGGATGCTAGTGTAAGAGGACTCAATGGACTGGCCGAGCTTCTTCAAGCCCTGTGGTGAAAACAGGACACACAAACAAACAGTTACAGGAAATCTGCTATGGACTGCACATAAATTACAGTTTAAACACTAAGAGGAGCATTTGCACCACCTCTAACTCTCACCTTGACAGTCAGCTGGTTCATGAGAAGAGCCTGTAGTTCAGGGCTGCATGAAAGCAGAGAGCCAAGGGTTAGAAACATTAGAAGCATCCCTGCAGTCAAAAGAGCAGTTGAACTAACCGGAGAGGTTTTGCCACCATCTACAGGACACTCTAAACATTGCAACATGACAATGAGCAAATACTAACAGAATTTCTCTTCTCACCTCGATTGTCCCCACAGCAAAAGCTCCAGAAATTCATCCTGAACTTGAGTGCTTGTGTTCTTTTCCTACAAACAGGGAAAATTAGACATTTGTTGTACGCTCTCATTTTAGCCAATTTAGACGACAAACTACGACCTCTGACCTGAACAAACTTAGTGAGTCGAAGATCCATCTGCATGAGGATGTCCTCCCAGGCTTCACACATGCACGTGAGTGAGAGGTGCAGGTACTGCAGCAGGGTGGAGATGTGGGTGAACTTGCGTGCCATCCTGGTCACCTCAGGGAGACAGTCTGACAGCAAACCTGTGTCGAGCTGGAAGACAAAGATAAAATAAGCAAATAAAAATGCAATTTAGAGCAGAGATGAGAAAATGAAGGAAAAGCAGATTTACAAGGAATGGAGCCAAAACATCTGTCGCACCTGAATGTAGCAGATCTCTGGGTTGTTGTCAGCTGACCTGACTTCTGTGATGACAGACAAAGACTTGAGATCACTGGAGAGACTCAGGCTGCGACAAGTTCCCGATACCTGTAAAGTGTCATTACATTAAAAGAGCTGAATAAATGGATGTATTGTTGTAGCCTTCAGATTAAGGTTGCCATTAAGTATCGATACTTAGATACTTTTTCAATACCACGTGTTTAAAACAATACAATCTCCATACATTTGATAAAATCACAAGAACAAAAATTATTAAAATGTTAAAACAAACCCACCACATGATTGTACCTGCAATGTCTGAACATAGTTAGTAAAAACAGGAAAAAAGGATCCTGTTGGGTGCCTAGGACATTTTTCTTTTTGATGTGGTATTGAAAGGAGATATCAAGTATTGTTTTTTGTTTTTAAACTACTACTGTATCAAAGTTTAAAATTCTGATATTTTGACAACCCAACTTCAGATATGAGTTTTATAGATAGATAAATACTTTATTGATCCCGAAGGAAATTCACTTTGCAGCTGCTCCATGCCACACACATTTCAATAAAAATAATATTTAAAATATAAGATCAAAGAAGAGAAAATCCAAGAATAATAAAAATGTAGGCATAAAAAATAGAGGTTTAATTATTAAGATCTTTCAGATACCATCATTTTTGTGCCACAGTTACAATTCAATCCATTTTTATTGTTGTGAAGCTCACAGTGTTTACATTTTGTAGAGACTGCATCAGACAAGAGATGATTCAACAGTAGTTGTTGAGGTCAAAGTTTGCCATAGAGAAGCGCATTTAATTAGGGTCCGGGCAGCTAAGCTGCCAGGACACTATTGTAATCCTAGGTATTCTTCTTCTTCTTCTTCTTCTTCCGAGGATATCATACTTCCCATGGGTGAAAACTCACCAAACTTTGCACAAAGGTCCAGTCTCATGCCAGATATCCTCAGCTGTAAACACAAGCCAATAGTCCTGATGGTGGCGCTACAGCAAGCGTCTAAAGTTCAAAACTTTGAAAATTCATAACAAATCAACCATACGTGCTACAACTTCACAACTTTCATCAAACTGTAGCCCCAATACTGAAGAAACTTTTGTACATTTAAACCTATTAAAAATTATGAAGTTCATCACTCTGTTTTTTTCAAAAACTGTAAAACTTCTTAAACCTATCTCCTCCCACAATTTTTGCTCAATTGACACCAAACTTGCTACAGAGCATCTTCAGACTGTCCTACAAAAACTATGTTTCTCAGATTTTTGATTTATCAAAAATTGAGCCTACAGTGCATCAAAATGTTTGACTGTAAACGGTACTGTAAACATATACATGCAAATTCTTGCTAAATAAATCTTCAATGTTCATGAAAAAAATGACAAAATTCTAGAGTCATGGTAGATGATGTGTGGCAAATTTCAGAATTTTATCTCAAAAACTGAATTTTTGACAGCATTTTGAATTTTGCTCTAATGTGAACAATTGGAGTCAATGTAAAAATGGCAATTTTAAACATCAGTTTTTCACTTATGGAGCAAATCAATCATTGTTACAAACAAATTACCAACATCTCCATGCTGTCTAGATGCAATATGTGTATTTTCAGATTTTTGTCTTAATAACTGAATTTTTTACAGTGGTTTCAAATCTGCCTTTCCATGCACGGATGGCTGCTTTCCTACACAACAGTGAATGGCTTACTCAATTTGTGAAGCCACTGTTGAGTTGCTACTTGCCAATTAGCTCAGAGCGGTAGATGACCGTCTTAGGTTCCAGAGGTTGCTCAGAATTGCCTAAAAATGCCCGGACCTGACCCATCGCTGCGCAGCAGCTATAATTGTAAGATGTTTCTACAGTGCGATTCAATTTGAGTTTGTCTTCTGTTTTTGCTGTTTGATGACACAATTCTGCACTTCACATCACATTTTTGCCAGCCTTTATTTTATCAGTGTAAACTTGATTCAAGGAATGGTATGCGACACTCAGAGCACATCTATAATTCCTAGCAGGGATTGTTTGTACACAGCTCTCAACGTGGAGGTGACTGAGCCGGCTGATAGCAGCTAAAAGTGCTTACAATGCAAACAATTCGAACAACGGCAGTTAACAGTTTCAACCTGGGCGAACTGGAGGGTGTGCGTTATGCTTCTATGATGATGCTGACCCGCCACTGCAGTGCAGAGCAGTAGCAATTAGCTTGCCAGTGGGTACACACACAGGAACTTACATGCACTCACAGTTGGACCAGCTACCACAACAAAAAACGGAGAAGCTTAGATTACAACACACACAAAGGAGGGTGACTTAAGTCTCTGCTCACAAAACCATTACTCCATTATATCTTTAAATAGCAAACAGTTGTTTACCGCTATATCAATGCTCGGACTACAGCTCCTTTAATCAATTAGTGTGGGAGATGTATCGGACAATTCTTAGGAATGAACCAAAGAGCCTTACCCCTGTTAGAGTGGCAATCTTGTACATCCCATAGGCATAAAGCTCCACAAATCCAGCGTCTCCTCCAAGAACAAGTACATTCAGCCTGCATGGAAACAAAATGGGGCGATGAAATAATTTCCATTCCAACTTCAAAAGACAGCTGCAGTAGAAGACTCAGATATTGTTTTTCTGTATGTTGCTTAGACATGAGGCTTAATTTACCTGACTTCTCCCAGGAGATTCATTATCTCATCTGACTTTTCCTCACTGTAACACAAAGAAATAAATACAGATGGCTACTATCCAAAAAAACAAACAAACCACATAACAACAGCTGATATCAAACTACTGAGTTATGTATTAAAATACTACCCCACCTGAAGATCTTTGAAGTGGTGCTATAGCTGAGGAAAAACAAAAGTTTATACAAATGTTAATCAATCAATCCAGGATAACTTGCTTTCTTACTATCTGATGCAATTACTGCTCGTGTTACCTCTTAGGGAGTGTTGGTAACTTGGGAAGAAAAAGTTTGGACTCATCTTCTGAGTTGTAGAAGGAGCTGAGGGCACTGAAACACACCAGACAGACCAAACATCCACATTATTCTACAAAACCAGGTGCCCTTTGTGCTACTGGATTCATCCCTGAGCTTTGTGCATACCTGCTCTCCTCTGTCACCTCCATCCAGTGCATGCAGGTTACAGGGTTCTGCATTGGAAACACGTGGAGGATCTCTGCTTTCTCAACACCACACAGGACCACCTGCTTGGTGTCTCCGAGGCTGAAGGCCAAAACTGGAGATTAAAGAGAATCAAAAATTAATACCTATATGTTCCCATCAACAAGTAGAGAATTATTAACACAAAGATGTACACGGTTGTTCCTTACTTTTGCCATCAGGTCGCCAGGCGAGTGCAGTGATCTCCTTCCCAGTATATTCACTGGGTGGTAAACTCCAAACACGCTGGAAACTAGCCAAGCGATGTAGCAGCAACTACAGACAAACACAAACCATAAAATTATAAAACCATAAAAGATACCAAGACATGTTTCAGGATCAAAACAGAATTTTTTCAGCCTACCTCTCCAGTTGTGTTGGCCAAAGCAATAAGATCCCGTTTAGGAGACCATGCCATACACAGTACAGGGTTGGGAAGCTGTTTCTCTCCCACTTGCCGGAAGGCAGGCATCTTGAGGGCTGGAAAATGTGAAAAGTGTCAGTCAGCCTTTGTCGTTATCTTTACAGTTGCACTTGTCTCACAACTACAACTCCCCATGGTAGGCGCTACACCGAAACGACAAGACACAGGTGGTCTCTATGATAAACAACTAACACCAGTCAATAGTGACAGTAATTATCCCTATGGAATAACCCTGTAACACCAGGCAAATACACTACTCACTGTAAACATGTAAATATCTGTCAAACATATTCCAAGCATGCTGTATAAACTGTATATACTGTCTTTGCCATCTACCTCATGTATATAAGCAACCTGTTACATTAATCATGCCATATTTATTTCAACACCCATCGCACTCTGTATCATTGCACTGTTGTAAGACTGTTACCGAACCTGGCCATTACAAATTATTCCTATTCTTCTCATTACAGTAGAGTTGGATGACCTGCTACTTTACGACCGACAGCTAATTATATCAGCAACTATTTCGATTATTAACATTATTAGTTTGAACATTTTTTTCAAGCAGAAATGACACACAATTGCTAGTTTTCTCTGTCTAGTGTGATTCTACATTTAAACATTTTGAGGTCTGGATTGTGCTGTTCAAAACAAGAAGTTTGAACATGTTGGCATCTGGGAAATGCAACTAGCTTGTAAAATAAAAATTGTGCAGCAGGTTGGTAACTTTAGCGCTAGCCACGACCTAAACAGCACAGCGATCTAAACTAACTAACTAACTAACTAACTAACTAACTAACCCACTCCAGCTGGACTCTCACCTTTAAGGGTGTACAAATCGCAATCTTCTCTTCCAATGGTCGCTATTATGCTAGTAGGTCTGTTAGCAGCCGACGAAGCTAATGTAGCTAATGGCTAATTTTACGGTCCTGGACATTACAGGCGGCGACATTATAACTCAAACATAGTGCTGTAAAATATTAACACGCCAACACTCTGCTCTGTTGTGCGACACAATGGATTTATGCTTTCTTCTTGATGTTTTCACACTGAAGCGGACAGTAGCGCCATATTTTCGCTGTGACCAATCACTGAGGAGCAACGGGAGGCGCGAGAGGACAAATTTGTTCACAGCGGAAAACGCAATTCGTAAATGGCTGAGTGCACTGGAACCAAGGAAAATATAAAAAGATAATATCAATGTTATAATATTATGTTTTGAATATAAATTGTAATTCTTCCCTGACTGGGACTGGCTATTAAAAGAATAAGTTATTCTTATTCTGATTAAGTGGAGATGACAAAGAACACGGGCTCATACTGCCCTCCAGTGGCCAAAGTCAAGACCTGCAGCACATACATGCCTGACAGCGTACTACGAAGCAATCAGAAATGTCATGGATAGAAACTACAGGGGAAAAGGTGCAAATTATTTTTCTAGTGGTCAAAACTTAAGACTACAACCCAACATTCTCTGTGTGAACAATATCAGTATTAACATAGTATCTGTATTAATAATTTATATTTTGTTATCAAGTAACTATTTAGTTGTTTTACTCTAAAAATTGCATGTATTCATAATTCATTTAATTAAACGCTTGTTGGTTAAAGTTGACCTGAAGTGAACATGGGCGTTTACTATCCTCTAGTGGTCAGAGTGAGAAACTGCAGCACATTAAATTAGTTAAGCCCAGAGCCCTTGAAAAGACAAAAGAGTAACAGACTCTTGGTGTATATTTGTTCAGCACTGCCGAGTTTTACCAGTTTTGATATTAGCTCAGTTAAATATGACATTGCTGCGTGATTGTTGAATGAAGGAGGTTCACAGGATCAAAGTCTGATAACTTATGAGATAGGGATGAATATTTGACAGCCATTCATATGAAATACAGTAGGCAAATGCTGAGGTTAGCACAACAAAAGCAAATTGGCTTGCCAGTCAGTCACTATGACAAGTGCAAAGTTTCCAGTGTGCTGATCAGTTACAACAGCACCCAACACTGAAATATAAGTAAACATTTTAAGGAACATCTTAAGGAATTATACTGCAGTGATGCTGTGTGCCTCGTGTCAGGAGTGCTGCAGGATGAGGACCATTAATGTTACAGTTCAGGAGTGGCAATAACTATGATGTTACAGGTCCAGGGGTGCATTGTGGTGCAGGGGCGCTCACAGCATGATGCACAAAGATGGTGGGAATTAAATCTGCTCTAAGCCTTGTCTTGCCCTTTTTGGTCTTGGCAAACTGGTCTGCACCAAAATGTGCCTGCAGTGACTTCCCACACACAACTCACTTTTGTCGACCCACAGACATATCCCATAGTGGTTGAATGCATACAGTATTCGGGAACACGTTATACTTACTGAACATGTATACACTCATTACATATCCATGAGACAACTTCAAACAAATGCAATTGAAACTGATGCCACTTGTCATACTTGTGCCCTATCTCACTAGGCAACGTCAGACCCAGGCATATATACGTGTGCCTAACCATTTCTCCTCTTTCTTTTTTTTCTCTTTCAGCACAAGAACAACAGGGGGATGCAATGGAGGATGCAATGGAGGATGCAATGGAGCCTGAACTCACCCCGCAATGAAACAACCCCCTTACCCTGAGTCTCAACTCTGTGGGTTTTGCAAGCCTAATGCAAATGTACTAATGCAGCCTATTTGAGAATGATAACCTTACATATTTTTGTTGTTGTAGTCTGTAGTGAGTCTCAGGTTACTCCTGCTGACTTTAGCCAAAAAATAATAATTCTCATCTCTGTGTCAATGAAGAAATTGTGCATGTGTACCTCTCTCTCTAAACGACTGGAACCTCCCCACACAGCACCATGGTGGAGACTGTACGAGAGGACAACACAGAATGAAGGGCACAGACAAACTGCTTTACATCCAAGTCACGTTTCTGAGTTTATTAGAAATTAATTTGTTATAGTAAATAAGTACATATTAAAAGACAAAGATACATAAAATGCATATGTCTATAAACTGCTGCTGCTGCTGCTGCTGCTGCTAGCCCAGTGACCCATTGTGCTGTCACTTGACAGTCATTGGTAGTCACCTGTCGTCGCTCTCCTTCTGTCCCACTGAAAGTAATTAAGATAACATGAGTTATAAATCATTACAACTATTACATTATCAATAAATGTTAGGGTGTGATTACTTTTGACAACCATACAAGACTAAGGACAGAATTGAAAACATAATTTAAAGCAATGAAAGCAACATGCTGTTTCACCAAGGTAAGGAAAGACTGGCATATTTAAACATGGCAGACAACAATATATGTTATATACACATTACACATAGTTATACTGTGTAATAATACAGTTCTATCATATAATTATGCTACGTCATTAATATACTATACAATAAACCTTTCATTTCAGAGAGAAAGAATGAGAAAGAGTAAAGAACAAGGCCTAAATTAACCTTTGTATTGTCCTCCGGGGTCCCCATCTGTTTTGACTGTTCCTTCTCTCCTTCCTTCCTCCCTCCCTCCTTCTCTCTTTCTTTCCTCCCTCCTTCCTTCCTTCTTTCCTTCCCCCTCCCTCTTTCTCTTTTTTCCTTCCTTCTTCCCCTCCTTCCCTCTTTCTTTCCTTCCTTCCTCCCTCTCTCTTTTTTCCTTCTTCCTTCCCCTCCTTCCCTGTCTTTCCTTCCTCCTTCCTTCCTTCCTTCTTTCCTTTCTTCCTTCCTCCATCCCTCCCTCCCTCCTCC
>NC_065515.1:5546400-5553983 GCF_006386435.1 Epinephelus moara
CCTTCCTCCCTCCCTTCCTCCTCCTCTCTTTCTTTCCTCCCCCCTTCCTTCCTCCATCCTCCTTCCCTTCCTTCTTCCCCTCCTGCCCTGTCTTTCCTCCTTCTCTCTTTCTTTCCTCCCTCTTTCCTTCCTTCCTCCCTCTTTCTTTCCTCCCTCCTTCCTTCCTTCTTTCCTTCCTTTCTCCCTTTCTCTTTTTTCCTTCCTTCTTCCCCTCCCTCCCTCCCTCCCTGTCTTTCCTCCCTCCTTCCTTCCTGTCTTTCCTCCCTTCCTTTCTTCCTCCTTTCCTTCCTCCCTTCTTTCCTTTCTTCCTTCCTCCCTCCCTCCAAATAATGGCACTTATTCCTCCATATAAAATCGAAATTGACCTTATTCATATCCTTAATCAACTTTGTTGTTATAGGTAAAGAGGAGGCCGGATAAATGAGTCGCGATATTTGACCTCTTTCTTCACTTGAATATTGTATAATGGCTGCAGGGGCCAGTCATGTAGAGTTAAGACTTCACATTTATCAAGATTCAAAAGAGGACCTGATGCTTTGGAGAAGAGGTTATTGTAATTTGTCTGCCCATCACAGACACACCTTCCAACTGACTGTTTTTGATAGAGATTGCCAACATTTCTGCTACCAAAATAAATAAAAGCGGTGAACCGCTGCACCCTTGCCGTATGCCACGCTTCACATCAAATCTTGAACAGGTGCCGTGTCCTAGAGCTACAGAGCTATTTCCCTTATACAGCATCTGGATTGTACTAATAAATCTTTTACCAAAGCCAACATGATGTAAGGTTTCTAACAAAAATATGTGTACAGCCGAATCGAATGCTTTATAAAAATCTAAAAATAAAATAATTCCACTGTCCTGAATAATGTAGCTATGGTCCAATAGGTCTAGAGCCAGTCTTATGTTATTGTGGATTGACCTTCCTTTCAAAAAGCTGGACTGCGTCTCACTAATAAAAGATGAAATTCCGCTCTTAAGCCTAGCTGCAGCCACCCGGAAAGTATTTTATAGTCAGTGTTCAGCAGTGTGATTGGTCTTAAATTGTCTAAAAATCTTTTATCTTTGCCAGTTTTTGGGATCAGAGTAATTAGGCCTTGCTACATACTCGACATCAGCTCTTTCTTTGCATTCCATTATGGCACTAAATAACATATTTCTAATGTCTAAAAGTGAGTCCATCTGTAGGTCAATTGTCATTTTCAAAATAACAGAATCCAACTCCCCAATCTTCAGATCTGACTCACACAGCTGTCTGAACGAGTCATTGATACATGGGATAACATATTTAATTTTATCAAAGAAAATGTCAGCGTCTACTGCCGAATAATATTTTCTATACATTTTGGATTTTTATTTTCTACCCCATCTGTCATTAAACAAGATATTGAGTTATTCTGTTGCCTGATTTTTTCCAGATTACAAAAATACGAAGAATTCTTCTCCCCTGCCTCAATCCATTTCGCTCTTGATCTTACAAAGGCCCCTTGAGCTTTTTTTTTTTCCCCGCCACTAGTTTTCCACTTTGTGGCTGAGGCTTCGGACCTTTCCATTTGGCAGATTGATTTTTGTTTTGTGATTCCATTTTCTTTTCCGTCATGGGGATTCAAAGTTTCAGTCGAGCCAACTTGGTTTCAGCATGGCGAGCTCCACACAACACACCTGTTCAGCTCGCCATCTTGGATCAGTCCAGTATTATACGTTTAAACGGCCCGCCAGTAACTTCCAGGAACTATCCTAGGTCTACATGAGTCACGCGATGCACAAGCATTTCGGACTTCCGTTGTCACGACTCTATGGCACTGAGTCCATCATGACAGGCTCACTGACGCTTCCGGGTAACCTTTCAATGTAAAAGCACTTTGTTTTTCACTATCATTTGGCACATTAACTACTATTTTCCCTTCTATTTTAGATAGCTCCCCTGTTCACCTGAGCTAACCTTACCAGGTGACACATACATGTGACATCCCTCTTCCCAAAAACAACAAGCTGCAGACTGACAACATTCAAACATTTAATATCTCTCGCATTCTTTTTTTATGAATAATTTGAATTCATCTGTCTCTGACGTAATGAATATAATTTATTATGGGTAAATAACATATATATTGTAGCAAGTGGAGAAACAGTCACTGTTTTATAAATTACTTTAATTTTTCTTGCCACGGGAAAAAAGGAACTCTAGCAGGACTGCAAGAGAGGTAAGTGTTGACTTTTCTAAACTCTTACTGTTTTGAATTATGATCCTTGTCGTTGGTCTTGATGTTTTCGCCCGGTTTTGTTCAGTGTTGTATAGCTGGTGCTTTAATTTATTAACTTACCCTTATTATTAATCTTATCTTAATCTTATAATTAAATTATTATTTTGCTCTGTATTTTTACATAAGGAACATCCTTCATGAGATGTTGTATGTTCTATGACGTTCAACAATATAAATAAATAAATAAATAAATAAAAAGAAAGAAACAATGTGTGTGTGTGTGTGTTGTTTTTTGTGAGGTTCTATGATTGCTGGTAATACATGTATTGCTTTGTTGTGGATTAGTGCAGATCCTCGCCCTGTCTCCATACGGCTTTTTTTTAAAAAAATTTTTTACTTTAATGTTTCTTGAGTTTAAGTTTGTGTATACAACCACAAGTAGGCTACAATAATAACTTACCAGAAAGGTAAAGAGAAAATTCAAGCAAAGTAAGCAAAAAAGGTGAGAAATACAACAGTCATGGCTACAAATGTCCATTTTTAACAAAAAGGGTGTGTGCGTATAGGATCTTGAAATTCATAAGTCAGATAGTCAAAATGTTTTTTCCACTGACTCATAAATCGTCTAGTTCTTTATACATTTTTTCATTTTTTTCCCATAGTATAAATCTCTAGTATCCAACCATTGTTTTCTTGTAACAGGTTCAGTCTTGTACTAGTTCCTTCTAGTATGTGATGGATTATATCTTGGCCACATATCTACCATAATCTATGACATTATCATTTATATTTCCAAGATACATAACCTTGCAGTCATTATGTGTCCACACTGTTGTTTTTATCATTTGTTTTATAGCACTTTGAGATTCCCGGAATGTAAAGTGCATTATAAATAAAATGTATTATTATTATTATTATGTGGCTGAAAGACATTTCCTCATATACGGCATCAGAATAAGGAGCTACATGGGAAATACTTCACAGTCTGTTGTGGGTTAGATATGTTTCATATGTGCACATACACATGTGTGCAGACATGTATAACTGAATTTTTTTAATATGTGATGTCAATGCTTTTAATATGGTCCTTGGTCTGGTGGTGGGGGCCCTATCTTGTGGAATTATTACTTCTTCTAATTTTCAAGTCTGTTTTCTTTTGCAGACTGCTCTGTGTTTGGGGAAAAAACATCAATAAATAAATATAAATTTTTAAAGAATGGTCTCGAGCTGATGAATCAAATCAGTCACATTTTAAATGACCATTTCTACGCTTTTAATTTGAAGGCAAACCATCTAACTTCCTGTTATGTTCCGGTTCACTTCACGGAGTGTTTATGTTCAGACCGACGGTGGCTGTCATGTGCTGTTGGTGCCAGAAAGTTCCTTTTGTGGTGGACAAACAAAGATCGTGTGTGAAGAACAGGATGACTTAGTAATGGAAAACGTGACAACATCCGCTTAGCAGTCAGACAGGCTAATATTGATCACTGACACATTATGAGACAAATTAATTGATTTCATATTTAGAAATATTGTATATAGTCTATGATTTTCTTTTGAACAGAACCTTGCTACAAAGGGTATTATCAGAAAAACATAGTTTAAGTATCAAAAGCAAACTTTTATGTTAAAGAAACTGCTTTTCACATAAAAAAGAAACATTTTCTGTGTATTTTCTACACAAAACCTTTAACCTGGGTGAAACTGAATCAACGGGTTAGTCTGACTTGAATATTTACAGCTATGACAGATAATGACAAGAGAGATGAGATCCAATTTTGTTTTTTTTTAATTGATGTACTTGTTGTATTCCAATTGAAAAACAATAAACCAATTAGCTTTTGCTGCATGGCTTGAAAAACAAAACAAAAAAAAACGGGAGAACCGGAGCACCCGGAGAAAACCCGTCACCCAGGTAGTCAACACACAAACTCACAAA
Organism: Epinephelus moara; assembly: GCF_006386435.1. Classification (NCBI taxonomy): domain Eukaryota; kingdom Metazoa; phylum Chordata; class Actinopteri; order Perciformes; family Serranidae; genus Epinephelus; species Epinephelus moara. The sequence continues at coordinate 5,550,544 of NC_065515.1, forward strand.
GGCTCAGGACCGGAAATCGATCCCTCACCTGTGAGGTTGCGCTGCTGACTCCCAAGGTTGTCCTGAGAGCTCAAGTCCTGTCTCACATGTGTCCAAAAGGTAACCTGGAGGTCACCTGGATGGGATGGGAGGCAGGACATGAGCTCTCTATTGAATTCATGTTGGAAGAAAAAAGCCTCACGCCAATTTTTTCCTCCAACATGAATCCTATGGGCTCTGTGCAGCACTGAGTATTTCCTGTCCTATACTATTGGATTAAGTGATTAATCAGGTGTGTGTTCTGGGTGTGCCGCACACCTGATTAATCACTTAATCCATTAGTATAGGACAGGAAATACTCATGCCTACTTCCTTTCAGGAAGTAGTGGGGCTGGTGCACAGAGCCCATTATACGTCACCTAAATGGGACTGACCCTCCTGCGGATTACTCTACCCAGACTGGAAAAGAACCTGCAGATGGTGCTTCTCTGTGGTGTCTTAAGGTGACGTGTAAAGGTGCAGACTGCATGATCCATTTCTGGTTGTTCTTGACATAATGAAACCAGAACGAGCTCTGCACAGCCCCAGAATCTACAGAGGTCCTTGAAAATGGTCTTGTCCAGACTTTTAAATGTTTCCGGGGTGATATCATAATCAGCTCCCTGAACTTCGGCCCATATCTTTTCAAACAGGCGGTTGATAATGATATGGGGGTCTTTCAAGTGAATGTTGACCTTCGCTTTTTTGTAGACTCGCGTAACCAGCTTTTCAACAAGAATTTGGACACAGAGTTTGTTTTTCTCTGTCTTCAAATCCCTGTCTGGTCTTACATGCAGCACAGGTTCAGCATCTGTCTCAGGTACACTGAGTGCTGGTGCTGGTGCTGCTTCTGCTGCTGCTGGTTCTAGTGCTGCTGCTGCTGCTAGTGCTGCTGCTGCTGGTGCTGGTGCTGGTGCTGCTGCTGCTGCTGCTGCTGCTGCTGGTTCTAGTGCTGGTGCTGGTGCGGCGCTGTCCTCTGATCCCTCTAACATCTGCACAGGAGGGAGCCAAGACAGCTTGGAGCTCTCTATCGGTGTAGATGTCAAGTCGAAGCTGTCATCGTCATCAGCCTCCAGATCTGCACGTGTTGTTCTACAACATAAACTGACGTTGCCCATGAATGATGTTATCATGCTGCAAGCATGTTCCATCATGTCAGTCAGTCTCAGAGTGTCCCACTTGGTGCAGGTGGAGGAGCTGATGCTCTTGGCAATCTCCTCAGACATCATCTTAGTTAGAGTCTCAGAGCTGACACCTGGCTCCTGATCGTTGACGCCCAGAGCCTGAGCAAAAGCCTCAGGGACTACATTGCCCAGTGTGGACGCAACGCTCTCTTCAGTGACCATTTGATTTTCGTCCAGGGAGACCTTCAGGTACACCATCAGATCCATGAGCAGCTCCGCCAACATATCTCTGGTGGCCTCATCAGGTTTCCCATCCCTCAGCTTTTGGAGCTGCACTTCTGACAGCTGCTCGAACAATCTCTCCGCAAATGGAAGAACTTGCTCCACTCCCAACTGAGATGACTGTGTTGATGGTGTCATGCTGAGTTATTTCTTCCAAACGTCTCGATTTGAAAGAGTCAAGGTGCAGTCTGCAACTGTAGTCTGAGTTCAGAAGAATCGACTCTTACTTACTAACTCGCAAAATGTGTATCGTGATGTCACAAAGGCACCAAAGCCATATCCACGTTCCAAACGGTGACGTCATCGAATAACCCATACGCTAGCTCCTCCCCCAGAGCGACTGCAGCTTAGCAACCGTTGCTAAGCACCGGAGGAACGCTGTGTGGCACGGTCATGACGGGCATTTTGACCGTTTTCAAATTTCTATGTCAAAGAACTTTATTGAATTAAAAGTTACAGTGCTGCTGGTTCCTGACTTTCCCTAAAAACGTCTTTAGCCTGTCCTGTTTAGGCCTATTTAAAACCTCATTTAAGCAAATTTGACAAAAGGCATTAAAATGTGATGATTTCTAGGCTACCTACTTCGGCCACAGGCGGTCATAATGATTGCACGGATTATGCCGCCGATAAATTGATAAATTTATCGCGCCGCGGCAGATGCATCTTGGTTGCTCGGCAACTATCATTGTCTCTGTCAAAAGTTAAAGTCCGGGAGAGAATTCATTCATTTCATACTAAAGTTAAAGTCCGGGAGAGAATTCATTCATTTCATACTAAGCTAAGTGGTGATAACTGGAGGAGTCAATAAAAGAGAAGCCGGCTGATGCTGAGGGATCGGTACCGAGACCCGGTATTAAACGGACGGCCCGAGGCAAATTCAATCAAGACCATAATAATAATAAGCTCCGACGTCATCGGCTCTTATCGTTACTTTTTAAAGTTCAACATCACTCTAGCTGACAACAACTGCGCTTGTTACTGTGAGTAAGTGCAATAAGACCTCTGCCAATAAAAAGCCAATACTTTATCAATACATGTGATCAGCATGTAGAAAGCCATATTTCAATCCGCTCTGTCCGCTGTCTCTCATTCACCGCTATTATGATTCATGATCGCGGTCGACACAAGCACATCGCGCTCGCGAGGCTAACAGCAAAGTGTTATAGACAAACTAAATGTAGCTAACACTTTATCTGAAGATGCACCTGAGGCAGCGACCTGCAGACAGTGAGTGTCCTCAGTAGAGGAGGGACAGAGAGCAGGATGAATGACTGATACTGATGCCTGTGTTCTTCATGTTTAGATAACGTGACTGTCAATCACTACACGAGCCAGGGTGGGGCGGGACCTCATAGGCTGCTAACTTAGCTTGCTACGCTACTAGCCCAGTACTAAAAAGACGACGGAAATGGACAGGAAGAAAAAACGCCCGGGTGGCGCAGAGAAACAGAGGACTAAAAAGCTTAAATCTCTGGAGGTGGAGGCTGCTAAGTGTGCAAAATTGACGGACCTATTTGGCGCCGATGTCACCACCCCAGCAGCAGCAGGTGCTGCGCCGGGAGACGAGCGAGGGGGCCGGGTCAGACTCAGCAGCGGGAGCCGGTGGTGATCTTGTCCGTGACCGATGATGAGCGAGTGGAGGCAGACATGGTAAGTAACGTTAGCCTGGGGCTGGCTAGGCTATATTTTTGAGACATGTCCAAAACAAAGTAAAAAACGTTTTTACGTTGAATGTGATGTTACCTTTATTGATAAAGTCAAGCAGTCATTTCTTCATGCAATGCTTTACCTGCAAAATGACCCATGAAGCTTTCTGAGAGCAGAGTGTAGTATTGAGTCTGTTCTTACGCTTTTTAATGGAGAAAATACATTTACAACCATTCAGTAAAGTATCCAGTTACATAAAACAGGAGGAAAACATGAACTGTTTTGGATGTAAAGACTAAAGCATTAGTTTTGCCTGATGATTTTGAATTATTAAAGGTCAAATACCTTAAAAGTATAATAGCTGCACAG
>NC_065515.1:5554462-5556794 GCF_006386435.1 Epinephelus moara
TGAAGGAAAGCATCAGGAGGTGAGGTGTGTGCATGTGTGGAGGAGAGGGAGAGAGGGAGATGCTGGTAGAGAGATAGAGTGTGTTATTAGATACTGTTAATGTTACTTATTATGCTTCTGTGCAGTGATAGCTCTTTTTTATTCTGTTTCTGAATGTGCGTGTGTGTGTGTGTGTGTGTGTGTGTGTGTGTGTGTATAGGCTTATAGGCTATACATATGTAGGCCATTATCTGGTTTTAAAATCCAGCCCAGCTGAAATTGAAATTGAATAGCCCTGTCATAGAGCTTTATTGAATTAAAAGTTACAGTGCTGCTGGTTCCTGACGCTTTATTGAATTAAAAGTTACAGTGCTGCTGGTTCCTGACTTTTCCTAAAATTGTCTGTATTTTTATTTAAACCGTCATTTAAGCAAATTGGACAAAAGGCATTAAAAATGTGATCATTTCTACCTATTTTGGCCACAGGAGGTCATATGATAAATTGATCAATTTATTGCGCCGCGGCAGATCCATCTTGGTTGCTAGGCAACTATCACTGTCTCTGCCAAAAGGTAAACTCCGGGAGAGAATTCATTCACAGATTCAAATGTAATCAATTGTTATATTCGTGTTCTGAGCTCTGTTTGTTGAAATAATTAGCGTTTGTTTTGTGTGATGATCAAAAATATTGAGAAAATGTTAAATTAAACTTGTTGAAAGTTACATTTCTGTGTCACTGAATTGAATTGAAAACTTATCCTAACATCATAAATGCATTACTCTCTCTGTGTGATATTTATTATGAGAGATTATACAGTTTGGAATTTGGGGGTAAAAATGACCTCTCATGCATCTTGCAGCGATGGTCTGCCCTACAGGTCCCCACGGTTGACATGTGGTTATCACAGATATCAGCTGTGCGTCCTCTGGAGAAACTGACTCATGATCTCAATATAAATCAGAGTTCTGGCAACTTTGGGAACCATTACACTTTTTCCTCCCGAAACTCAGTAGCACTTTACTGTACGGTTTCTTTTTTTCAAAACCTATTAGCTAATTCATTCCTAGTTGCAACATACTGCAGCCTTTGTTCTTTTGGGGTGTTTTTTTTTTTTTTTTGTGTGGATATACTTTCTAAACTCTTCTGTCTTTATGTCTAGATGTTGTTTATGTTGTAGTTCTGGCAACTTTGGGAACCATTACATGTTTTCCTAGTGATTTTTTAACCAGAACAAAATGTCTTGACAAGCCACTGAGGTGTGAATAGGTGAACTTGTTCTGGACGCATGTTCTGAGCTGCAATAAACCAATGTCCAATGGGCTTTGTCTCTTTGGATTTGGCGATCCATTTATTCTTAAAACAACATGCTCACCACAACAAAGACGGGTGACAGCATTGTCCATATGTAATCAATATTCCATTCAGCAATTCAGTTTTAACAAGCTACAAACTTGATGCTTTTCAACATGCTTCCACAACACGGTCAAGAACTGTGCCTCCACATTCCACACAGCTGATTCTCATCACCTGGAGCTTACCTACATGCCCTAACCCCTAACCCTAACCCTAGAGATGGTTGTGGTGAAAATCCCAGTAAATACTCAGACCAGCCCGTCTGGCACCAACAACCATGCCACATTCAAAGTCACTTAAATCACCTTTCTTCATCATTCTGATGCTCTGTTTGAACTTCAGCAGCTTGTCTTCACCATGTCTCCATGACTAAATGCACTGAGTTGCTGCCACGTGATTGGCTGATTAGGTATTTGTGTTAATGAGCAGTTAAACAGGTGTACCTAATAAAGTGGCTGGTAGGGGTATATTTATACGTATATATTTACACACACACACACACATAGAAACAGGGGCGGCTGGCCAATAGAGGTCGATCAGGCGCTGCCCCTCCTTGAGCCACAAAAGAAAGATGATGATAATAAATGTATGATTATCATCATCATTATTGTCATATATACACACAATATATTAATTATGATTTTCACTTGAAACAGCTCGTCCTGCCTCTGAATATCCAATCAGCTGCAGTGTGAAGTCACATTCTGACCCTTTGGGGCGATATCAGCCTGGCTGGAAATCGCCCCGATTCACTCTCATAGACGTTCATGTAAAAGGCTTTTTTTCCCCCTAAATGCAGGCACTCCAATGCAATCTCTATGTGTTCCGGGAGGGCTTGCCCCAACCAGAGCCCTTGAATAGATGGATGTTATATTCTACGGCACTGGTTAAGCCAAGTAAATACATATATGATAGCGTATGATGACTTCCGGTGAATACTTTTAAAACATATTGACTAACTAAAGTAATCAGACATTCAGATTCAGATTCAGATTCAGA